>NC_143030.1:11752092-11787092 GCF_057628025.1 Oncorhynchus mykiss
GCACAGGCACTATGGTGGTCTGCTTAAAACATGTTGGTATTACAGACTCAGACAGGGAGAGATTAAAAATGTCAGTGAAGACACTTGCCAGTTGGTCAGCGCATGCTCGGAGTACACGTCCTGGTAATCCATCTGGCCCTGTGGCCTTGTGAATGTTGACCTGTTTTAAGGTCTTACTCACATCGGCTGCAGAGAGGGTGATCACACAGTCTTCCAGTACAGCTGGTGCTCTCATGCATGTTTCAGTGTTATTTGCCTCGAAGCGAGCATAGAAGACTGTGTTGAAGTAGAAATGTTTATTACAGCAATAGGGGCAGGCAAACGACAGGTCAAGCCAGGCAGGGGTAGAAAACCCAGAGTAGTGGGCAACGGTAAAGGACGACAGGCAGCCTCAGGAGCAGACAGAGAGGTCAGGCAGGCAGCCTCAGGGTCAGACAGAGAGGTCAGGCAGGTGGGCTCAGAGTCAGGACAGACAAGGGTCAAAACCAGGAGGGCAAGAAAAAGAGAAACTGGGGAAAAGCAGGAGCTGAGACAAAATGCTGGTTGACTTGACAAACAAGACAAACTTGCAACAGACAAACAGAGAACACGGGTATAAGTACCCAGGGGATAATGGGGAAGATGGGCGACACCTGGAGAGGGTGGAGACAAGCACAAGGACAGGTGAAACAGATCAGGGTTTGACACTGTCAGTAATGGGTGTGGTTGAAATAGCTGAATACACTCATTTGAAGGGGTGTCCACATACTTTTGTATTTATAGTGTATGTCTTCCAGGACAATCCATACGTTATGCAAAGAGAGGTGGTCTATCGCTTGCATGTTATTGTATTTTGAAACAAAAAACATGCAATCATATTGATTTGACAAGTTAAATGTGATCTAAAATTAGGTTAAAGCTCTTGCAAGAACACATGTTTGAATTCTAGGATTTAAGTATTCACAATACAGACAATCCATAAAACAATCCAAAATTAAGTTCTATGTTCTGAGTTTTAAGTTCTGAATTATGAGTTCTAAGTTCTGACGTCAACATGCTTAGAAGACAAAGCTCTGTCTGTCAACTCATGGTGGTGTTTCGTGCAATTTGAACTTTGATTGGCATTGAGTAACACCGACTACAAAATCTGACCTGAGACACGATTCTCTTATCAATCAATCATCCCCCAAAAATGTGACCGTTGCAAACTGCACTGTGAACACAGACCTTCACAGAATGGACATACTCAGAATGTTAGAATCTATGGGCACAGTTCAGGCCTTGAATCAAATTAATTTCCCAACTGAAAGTGCTTGAATCGCTAAAACGCACACGCAGTGAAAAGTGAGAAATTCGTGCCAATGCAATGTGTGCTTAGTGGGACATATTTTGGGGGAGATGTCAGTGATCTTGTCACACTCCTGGGACGGATAAATTCAAGAAGCACAAATCATTCAGCTGGGTTAGTGTCAACACTACTCTATCTGAGCGAAGAGAGAGAGAGAGAGAGACAGGGACACAGAGAGAGAGAGAGAGAGAGAGAGAGAGAGAGAGAGTAGAGACACAGAGAGAGAGTAGAGAGAGAGAGAGAGGTAGAGAGAGAGAGAGAGAAAGAGAGTAGAAAGAGACACAGAGAGAGAGTAGAGAGAGAGAGGTAGAGAGAGAGAGAGAGAGAGAGAGAGAGTGTAGACAGAGAGGGAGAGAGCAGAGACAGAGAGAGGGTAGAGACGGAGAGGGAGAGAGAGAGAGTAGAGACAGCAAGGGAGAGAGAGAGAACAGAGACAGAGGGAGAGAGAGAGTAGAGACAGGGAGGGAGAGAGAGAGACAGATATATAGAGAGTGTAGAGACAGAGAGAGAGAGGAATGGAGAGAGAGAGAAATGTTCGTCAAATTTCTGCCCTGCTAGAGCTGCCAAAGGTCAACTGTACGTGCTCTTTTTGTGAAGTGGAAACGACTAGGAGCGAGAACGGCTCAGCCGCGAAGTGGTAGGCCACACGCTGTAAGCTCACTGAACGGGACCGCGAGTGCTGAAGCACATAGCGCGTAAAAATAATCTGTCCTCGATTGCAACACTCACTTCCGAGTTACAAACTGCCTCTGGAAGCAACGTCAGCACAATAACTGTTCGTCTGGAGCTTCATGAAATGGGTTTCCATCACACTTCACCATCTGACAGTTCAACGGACTAATCTGGGTTTGGCGGATGCCAGGAGAACGCTACCTGCCCGTATACATAGTACTAACTGTAAAGTTTGGTGGAGGAGGAATAATGGTCTGGGGCTGTTTTTCATGGTTCGGGCTAGGCCCCTTAGTTCCAGTGGAGGGAAATCGTAACTCTACAATGACATTCTAGATGATTCTGATTTGATTTCAAATGTCATATTATGTCTATATATAGTGTTGTAATGATGTGCAAATAGTTAAAGTACAAAAGGGAAAATAAATAAACATACTAATGGATTTGTATTTACAATGGTGTTTGTTCTTCACTGCTTGCCCTTTTCTTCTGGCAACAGGTCACAAATATTGCTGCTGTGATGGCACACTGTGGTATTTCACCCAGTAGATATGGGAGTTTATCAAAATTGTGTTTGTTTTCAAATTCTTTGTGGATCTGTGTAATCTGTGGGAAATATGTGTCTCTATGGTCATACATTTGGCAGGAGGTTAGGAAGTTCAGCTCAGTTTCCAACTCATTTTGTGGGCAGTGAGCACATAGCCTGTCTTCTCTTGAGAGCCATGTCTGCCTACGGCGGCCTTTCTCAATAGCAAGGCTATGCTCACTGAGTCTGTACATTGTTAAAGCTTTCCTTAAATTTGGGTCAGTCACAGTGGTCAGGTATTCTGCCACTGTGTACTCTCTGTTTAGGGCCAAATAGCATTCTAGTTTGCTCTGTTTTTTTGTTAATTCTTTCCAATGTGTCAAGTAATTATCTTTTTGTTTTCTCAGGATTTGGTTGGGTCTAATTGTGCTGCTGTCCTGGGGCTCTGTGGGGTCTGTTTGTGTTTGTTAACAGAGCCCCAGGACCAGCTATCTTAGGGGACCCTTCTCCAGGTTCATCTCTCAAAGGTGATGGCTTTGTTATGGAAGGTTTGGGAATTGCTTCCTTTTAGGTGGTTGTAGAATTTAACAGCTCTTTTATGGATTTTGATAATTAGCGGGTATCGGACTAATTCTGCTCTGCATGCATTATTTGGTGTTCTACATTGTACACAGGGGATTTTTTTGCAGAATTCTACATGCAGAGTCTCAATTTGGTGTTTGTCCCATTTTGTGAATTCTTGGTTGGTGAGTGAACCCCAGACCTCACAACCATAAAGGGCAATGGGTTCTATAACTGATTCAAGTATTTTTAGCCAGATCCTATTTGGGATGTCAAATTGTATGTGCCTTTGATGGCATAGAAGGCCCTTCTTGCCTTGTCTCTCAGATCGTTCACAACTTTGTGGAAGTTACCTGTGGCGCTGATGTTTAGGCCGAGGTATGTACAGTTCATTTTGTGCTCGAGAGCAACGGTGTCTAGATAGAATTTATATACGTAGTCTTGGCAACTGGACCTTTTTTGGAACACCATTATTTTGGTCTTACTGAGATTTACTGTCAGGCCCCAGAAGCACCAGATCATCAGCAAACAGTAGACATTTGACTTCAGCTTCTAGTAGGATGAGGCCGGGTGCTGAAGACTGTTCTAGTGCCCTCGCCAATTAGTTGATATATATGTTGAAGAGGGTGGGGCTTAAGCTGCATCCCTGTCTCACCCCACGGCCCCGTGGAAAGAAATGTGTGTGTTTTTTTGCCAAATTTAACCGCACACTTGTTGTTTGTGTACATAGATTTTTATAATGTCATATGTTTTTCCCCCAACACCACTTACCATCAGTTTGTATAGCAGACCCTCATGCCAAATTGAGTCGAATGCTTTGTTTGAAATCAACAAAGCATGAGAAGACTTTGCCTTTGTTTTGGTTTGTTTGTTTGTCAATTAGGGTGTGCAGTGTGAATACGTGGTCTGTTGTACGGTCATTTGGAAGAAAGCCAATTTGACATTTGCTCACTAAATTGTTTTTACTGAGGAAATGTCTGCTGTTAATGATAATGCAGAGGATTTCCCCAAGGTTGCTGTTGATACATGACCTACGGTACTTATTGGGGTCAAATTTGTCTCCACTTTTGTGGATTGGGGTGATCAGTCCTTGGTTTGAAATATTGGGGAAGATGCCAGAGCTAAGGATAATGTTAAAGAATTTAAGTATAGCCAATTGGAATTTGTTGTCTGTATATTTGATCATTTCATTGAGGATACCATCAACACCACATGCCTTTTTGGGTTGGAGGGTTTTTATTCAAGGTAATTGGAGATTCCAGTGGGTTCTGGGAATCTTTAATAGTTGATTCTAAGATCTGTATTTGATCATGTATATGTTTTTGCTCTTTATTCTTTGTTATAGAGCCAAAAAGATTGGAGAAGTGGTTCACCCATACATCTCCATTTTGGATAGATCATTCTTCCTGTTGTTGTTTGTTTAGTGTTTTCCAATTTTCCCAGAAGTGGTTAGAGTCTATGGATTCATCAACTACATTGAGCTGATTTCTGACATGCTGTTCCTTCTTATTCCGTAGTGTATTTCTGTATTGTTTCAGTGATTCACCATAGTGAAGGCGTAGAGTCAGGTTTTATGGGTCTCTATGTTTTTGGTTGGACAGGTTTCTCAATGTCTTTCTTAGGTTTTTGCATTCTTCATCAAACCATTTGTAATTGTTGTTGATTTTCTTTGGTTTTCTGTTTGACATTTTTAGATTTGATAGGGAAGCTGAGAGGTCAAATATACCATTTAGGTTTTCTACTGCCAAGTTTACACCTTCACTATTACAGTGGAACATTTTGTCCAGGAAGTTGTCTAGAACGGATTGAATTTGTTGTTGCCTAAATGTTTTTTGGTAGATTTCCACACTACTTTCCTTCCATCTATGGCTTTTCTTAATATTATTCAGTTCCTTTGGCTTTGATGCCTCATGATTGAGTATTGCTCTGTTTAAGTAGACTGTGATATTGCTGTGATCTGATAGGGGTGTCAGTGGGCTGACTGTGAACGCTCTGAGAGACTCTGGGTTGAGGTCAGTGATAAAGTAGTCTACAGTACTACTGCCAAGAGATGAGCTATAGGTGTACCTACCATACGAGTCCCCTCGAAGCCTTTCATTGACTATGTACATACCCAGAATGCAACAGAGCTGCAGGAGTTGTGACACGTTTTTCTTTGTTGATGTTGTCGTAGTTGTGCTGAGGAGGGTATATGGGGGAGGGAATGATGTCACCTCCAGGTAGGTGTTTTCCCTCTGTGTGCTGAGGAGGGTATATGGGGGAGGGAATGATGTCACCTCCAGGTAGGTGTTTTCCCTCTGTGTGCTGAGGAGGGTATATGGGGGAGGGAATGATGTCACCTCCAGGTAGGTGTTTTCCCTCTGTGTGCTGAGGAGGGTATATGGGGGAGGGAATGATGTCACCTCCAGGTAGGTGTTTTCCCTCTGTGTGCTGAGGAGGGTATATGGGGGAGGGAATGCTGTCACCTCCAGGTAGGTGTTTTCCCCCTGTGTGCTGAGGAGGGTATATGGGGGAGGGAATGCTGTCACCTCCAGGTAGGTGTTTTCCCTCTGTGTGCTGAGGAGGGTATATGGGGGAGGGAATGATGTCACCTCCAGGTAGGTGTTTTCCCCCTGTGTGCTGAGGAGGGTATATGGGGGAGGGAATGCTGTCACCTCCAGGTAGGTGTTTTCCCTCTGTGTGCTGAGGAGGGTATATGGGGGAGGGAATGCTGTCACCTCCAGGTAGGTGTTTTCCCTCTGTGTGCTGAGGAGGGTATATGGGGGAGGGAATGCTGTCACCTCCAGGTAGGTGTTTTCCCTCTGTGTGCTGAGGAGGGTATATGGGGGAGGGAATGCTGTCACCTCCAGGTAGGTGTTTTCCCTCTGTGTGCTGAGGAGGGTATATGGGGGAGGAAATGCTGTCACCTCCAGGTAGGTGTTTTCCCTCTGTGTGCTGAGGAGGGTATATGGGGGAGGGAATGCTGTCACCTCCAGGTAGGTGTTTTCCCTCTGTGTGCTGAGGAGGGTATATGGGGGAGGGAATGCTGTCACCTCCAGGTAGGTGTTTTCCCTCTGTGTGCTGAGGAGGGTATATGGGGGAGGGAATGCTGTCACCTCCAGGTAGGTGTTTTCCCTCTGTGTGCTGAGGAGGGTATATGGGGGAGGGAATGCTGTCACCTCCAGGTAGGTGTTTTCCCTCTGTGTGCTGAGGAGAGTATATGGGGGAGGGAATGATGTCACCTCCAGGTAGGTGTTTTCCCTCTGTGTGCTGAGGAGGGTATATGGGGGAGGGAATGCTGTCACCTCCAGGTAGGTGTTTTCCCTCTGTGTGCTGAGGAGGGTATATGGGGGAGGGAATGCTGTCACCTCCAGGTAGGTGTTTTCCCTCTGTGTGCTGAGGAGGGTATATGGGGGATGGAATGCTGTCACCTCCAGGTAGGTGTTTTCCCTCTGTGTGCTGAGGAGGGTATATGGGGGAGGGAATGCTGTCACCTCCAGGTAGGTGTTTTCCCTCTGTGTGCTGAGGAGGGTATATGGGGGGGGGGAATGCTGTCACCTCCAGGTAGGTGTTTTCCCTCTGTGTGCTGAGGAGGGTATATGGGGGAGGGAATGCTGTCACCTCCAGGTAGGTGTTTTCCCTCTGTGTGCTGAGGAGGGTTTATGGGGGAGGGAATGCTGTCACCTCCAGGTAGGTGTTTTCCCTCTGTGTGCTGAGGAGGGTATATGGGGGAGGGAATGCTGTCACCTCCAGGCAGGTGTTTTCCCTCTGTGTGCTGAGGAGGGTATATGGGGGAGGGAATGCTGTCACCTCCAGGTAGGTGTTTCCCTCTGTGTGCTGAGGAGGGTATATGGGGGAGGGAATGCTGTCACCTCCAGGTAGGTGTTTTCCCTCTGTGTGCTGAGGAGGGTATATGGGGGAGGGAATGCTGTCACCTCCAGGCAGGTGTTTTCCCTCTGTGTGCTGAGGAGGGTATATGGGGGAGGGAATGATGTCACCTCCAGGTAGGTGTTTTCCCTCTGTGTGCTGAGGAGGGTATATGGGGGAGGGAATGCTGTCACCTCCAGGTAGGTGTTTTCCCTCTGTGTGCTGAGGAGGGTATATGGGGGAGGGAATGCTGTCACCTCTAGGTAGGTGTTTTCCCTCTGTGTGCTGAGGAGGGTATATGGGGGAGGGAATGCTGTCACCTCCAGGTAGGTGTTTTCCCTCTGTGTGCTGAGGAGGGTATATGGGGGAGGGAATGCTGTCACCTCCAGGTAGGTGTTTTCCCTCTGTGTGCTGAGGAGGGTATATGGGGGAGGGAATGCTGTCACCTCCAGGTAGGTGTTTTCCCTCTGTGTGCTGAGGAGGGTATATGGGGGAGGGAATGCTGTCACCTCCAGGTAGGTGTTTTCCCTCTGTGTGCTGAGGAGGGTATATGGGGGAGGGAATGCTGTCACCTCCAGGTAGGTGTTTTCCCTCTGTGTGCTGAGGAGGGTATATGGGGGAGGGAATGCTGTCACCTCCAGGTAGGTGTTTTCCCTCTGTGTGCTGAGGAGGGTATATAGGGGAGGGAATGCTGTCACCTCCAGGTAGGTGTTTGTCCCCCTGTGTGCTGAGGGTGTCAGGTTCTTGTCCAGTTCTGGTATTTAGATCACCACAGACGAGTACATGTCCCTGGGCCTGGAAATGATTGGTTTCCCCTCCAGGATGGAGAAGCTGCCTTCATTAAAGTATGGGGATTCTAGTAGGGGGATATAGGTAGCACACAGGAGGACATTTATCTCTGTTGAGATCATTTCCTTTTTAATTTCTAGCCAAATGTAAAATGTTCCTGTTTTGATTAATTTAATGGAGTGAGTTAGGTCTGCTCTATACCAAATTATCATACCACCTGAGTCACTTCCCTGTTTCACAGCTGGTAGTTTGGTGGATGGGACTACCAGCTCTCTGTAACCTAGAGGGCAACCAGTGGGTTTGTCTCCTCTATACCATGTTTCTTGTAGGATGACAATGTCTGTATTTCCGATTTATTTTGTGAAATCCAGGTTTCTGCTCTTAGACTAAAGGCAGATGACCTCAGGCCTTGGATATTCCAGGATGAGATAGTGAAGGCTTTGTGTTCCATAAAGTGTCCAATGTTGTTGGTCGTGTGTTTTGGCCTCAGACCAGTAAGTGTGAGCAGAGCCTGCTGAGTGTCTGGTACATGCCATTGACTTGGGCTAGTGTAAGAGTGGGGGTTTGCCTGCTTACGGCCTGGCCGTATGTGTGACTTTCATGTTGAGGCCCTCTTTGCAGGAGTGGGGAGCATGGGGTGGGCAGGAGGGGCATAGGTCTTATCTGAGGGGGCCTAAATTGGGTATGGGCATGGTTGGTTTGGGGTGCGGGTGTGGGTGTGGATGTGGACGTGGCTGGTGGTGCTGTGGTCTGGATGTAGGTCCTCTCGGCGTGGCTCCTCTACGTGTAGGCCCGGGGGGGTCCCGCAGGTCTGGGAGAGTGTCTCGCTGGTCTGGGCGGGTGTCTATTGATCTGTTGCTCCTGTATGAAGTGTTGGTTCTGTGTTTGAGGGCGATGTCCTTTAGGGTCCGGGCGAAGGTGGGCACTGCTGCCTTGTAGTGGTGGAGCTGGTCATAGAGGCTGTTCAGGGTGGAGTGGTGGGCCAGGTAAACATTTGGTTTTGAGGCACAGGGAAAGATACTATGTTTTGGAATGTATTCTTTTGATTTATTTCCAGTTTGAGTCCATAAGGAGTACAATCTGTGGCTTGTGTTTGTCCTCAGTAGGTGTGGAGGGGTTGTTAGGAGGGCTATCAGGGTGGCTGACTGGGGGGGGGGGGGGGGGGGGGGTGCTCAGAGGCGGGTGGATCCCCTGGGATCTGGGGGGTTTTTCATTTGTCTGTCCTGCTGTGATGTCGAGGCCATGGGACTGGGGTGGACTGTTCTGCTGTGATGTCGACTCTATGGTCAGGGTCTGGGGTGGACTGTTCTGCTGTGGTGTCGAGACTTTTGTCGGGTGCTGAGGTGGGCTGTTCTGCTGGGTTCTCTGCAGGGGTGGCCACCTCTCTAGTGGGTTGTTCTCTGTCACACGCCATCCCCCTCACCCTCTCCTGCAGCAGTCTGATCCTCTCCTCTAGTGCTCCGTTCTTCTCCTGCTCCTTCTCCTGTTGAAGTTGTCTCACTACAGTCCAGAGTGCAGATATGTCTCTCTCCACCTCCAGCTCTGGTTGAGGGAGTGTTGTTGAGCTGGATGATTTTTTTGTGCTGACTGGAGTGTGTTCACCTCCTGTTCCAGCTCCACCTGCCTCTCTCTCTCTCTCTCTCTCTCTCGCTCGCTCTGTCTCTCTCTCCGTCTCCGCCTCTCTTTCTCTCTCTCTGTCTCTCTCTCCGTCTCCGTCTCTCTCTCTCTCAATGTCTCTCTCTCTCTCACTGTCTCTCTCTCTCTCTGTCTCTCTCTCTCTTTCTCTCGCTCCATCTCTCTCTGTCTCTCCCTCCCTCTCGCTCCATCTCTCTCTGTCTCTCTCTCTCTCTCTCTCTCCCTCCCTCCCTCCCTCTCGCTCCATCTCTCTCTCTCTGTCTCTCTCTCCCTCCCTCTCGCTCTGTCTCTTTCTCTTTCTCTCGCTCCATCTCTCTCTGTCTCTCTCTCTCCCTCCCTCTCGCTCCATCTCTCTCTGTCTCTCTCTCTCTCTCTCTCTCTCCCTCCCTCTCGCTCCATCTCTCTCTCTCTGTCTCTCCCTCCCTCTCGCTCTGTCTCTCTCTCTTTCTCTCGCTCCATCTCTCTCTGTCTCTCTCTCTCCCTCCCTCTCGCTCCATCTCTCTCTGTCTCTCTCTCTCTCTCTCCCTCCCTCTCGCTCTGTCTCTCTCTCCGTCTCTCTCACTCTTTCTCTCTCTCTTGGTGCTGCAGGGATGCAATTGACCTTTGCTGTGTTATTTGTTTAGGAGTTCTGTCAGACTCCCTCCCAGCTGACTGTCTGCAGGGTCGATTGAAGAGTCATCAGCAGGCAGCAGGCCAGGACAAAGAACACTGTTGTCATTTCGTCTTTACTGCAGTCGTACTGCGCAGATTAACACATAATCTGATAATCTCACAACGCCCGTAAGTCTCTGATATCTCAGGAACCAACGTGTACATGAGAATCTTCTGAGATAAGCAAACTCCCAGTCTCTGAGATGTTGTAAACTCACTGTCTCTGACAGAAGAATAGAACATAATTTCTAGCTCTTCTAGAATAATCTTTAAATGTCTAGTCTGAGATCTGTAAAAACAACCAAAGGGACACCTTGCCACTTGTTTTGGTGAACAGCTGTGAGTTGGGACTGGAGAAATGTTACACGTAACAGAGCCATGGGATCAAAGTGAATTTAACCATGTTCTGAAGCTGAGCAAGGTGATAGTTTAACCATGTTCTGAAGCTGAGCAAGGTGATAGTTTAACCATGTTCTGAAGCTGAGCAAGGTGATAGTTTAACCATGTTCTGAAGCTGAGCAAGGTGATAGTTTAACCATGTTCTGAAGCTGAGCAAGGTGATAGTTTAACCATGTTCTGAAGCTGAGCAAGGTGATAGTTTAACCATGTTCTGAAGCTGAGCAAGGTGATAGTTTAACCATGTTCTGAAGCTGAGCAAAGTGATAGTTTAACCATGTTCTGAAGCTGAGCAAGGTGATAGTTTAACCATGTTCTGAAGCTGAGCAAGGTGATAGTTTAACCATGTTCTGAAGCTGAGCAAGGTGATAGTTTAACCATGTTCTGAAGCTGAGCAAAGGGAATTTAACCATGTTCTGAAGCTGAACAAGGTGATAGTTTAACCATGTTCTGAAGCTGAACAAGGTGATAGTTTAACCATGTTCTGAAGCTGAGCAAGGTGATAGTTTAACCATGTTCTGAAGCTGAGCAAGGTGATAGTTTAACCATGTTCTGAAGCTGAACAAGGTGATAGTTTAACCATGTTCTGAAGCTGAACAAGGTGATAGTTTAACCATGTTCTGAAGCTGAGCAAGGTGATAGTTTAACCATGTTCTGAAGCTGAGCAAGGTGATAGTTTAACCATGTTCTGAAGCTGAGCAAGGTGATAGTTTAACCATGTTCTGAAGCTGAGCAAGGTGATAGTTTAACCATGTTCTGAAGCTGAGCAAGGTGATAGTTTAACCATGTTCTGAAGCTGAGCAAGGTGATAGTTTAACCATGTTCTGAAGCTGAGCAAGGTGATAGTTTAACCATGTTCTGAAGCTGAGCAAGGTGATAGTTTAACCATGTTCTGAAGCTGAGCAAGGTGCTCACTCCACAGATTTCCCTATATATTGTCGTGACGTGATTCAAGCTCTCTCTCTCTCTCTCTGTCCCCCCTCCCCCTCCTTCTCTCTTCCCCCCTCTGTCTCTCTCTCTCTCTGTCCCCCCTCCCCCTCTCCCCCCTCCCCCTCCTTCACTCTCCCCCCTCTGTCTCTCTCCTGGGGAGAGTAACATTCCTCAGTCTCTCTGCCTGGTGACCTCTGAATGCTCCGTGACACATTCCTGAAAACACGTCTTCAACATGAGCGAGACGGACACATACATAAAATCCTGTAAATGTTCAGCCGTGCTGTAGTTCACCTTCTCCCAGGGATAACTGATAACAGAGAGAATCTGCATCCCAAATGGCACCCTATTCCCTATATAGTACACTACATTTGACCAGAGCCCTATGCTAACAGAGACACACAGGCTTACATTCCAAATGGCAACCTATTCCCTATATAGTGCACTACATTTGACCATGTGGTGTGTGTGTGTGTGTGTGTGTGGGTGAGTGAGAGAGAGAGAGAGAGAGAGAGAGACAGAGAGCGACAGAGAGAGAGAGAGAGAGAGAGACAGAGAGAGAGAGAGAGAGAGAGACCCATGCACTCTCATGTGTGCTATGACAGGGACAGGAGATAACTAAAACAGCTATTGGGAAAGAATGAAAACCTCCACAGTGGGTTCATACGGACCGTCCCCTTCAGTACCCTCTGTCCCGACTGAAGATGACCAGAACTGGGCTGGACATGACCAGGACTGGGCTGGACAGAAATGGCAGGGAGTGGAATGATATAGCACAAACAGACCGGTACTCAGGCTAAATAAAAAGCTCAGTGTACATTTTTACACCGAAATAAGGTTTTTAGTCCAGGACTTAATTTGTGTCCGGGAACCTGTCCCATACTTGTTTTTTTAGTTTATTAGTCATAATCCGTTCCAGGTGATTCTACTGATATAAAACATGTATTTTTTAAGACAGGAGTCTGCAGATGTACTTAAGGGGGTCCGAGGCCAGATACATAATATCTGGCCTCAGATAAAAATAAATGTTTACATGACTAACAACAGATTGAAATCATTTCGGCCAAGGGATAGTGGAATAAGTTTAGGTGTAATACAATATTAACCTTGGGTAACATGGGCCTGGGCGGCTCACAGGGATATTGGTATCCACAGCCCTCCACCAATTATACATTTTTCACTCAATACTTTTTGTATCTGCCTCATGGAAAAATGTGTAGAGTTTCAGGAAATTAGCTTGATTAAAAAAAAATGTTCTCTCTCATGCTGAGAGACGGACTTTAAAAAAAAGGTTCCTTCCCAGAACCCAAGACGTGGTTCATCCGGGCAAAGACAGTGAAACCAGGAACAGGAACAGGGACAGGGACAGGAACAGGTACAGGAACAGGGAGAGGAACAGGAACAGGAAGAGGGACAGGAACAGGAACAGGGATAGGAACAGGAACAGGAACAGGGACAGGAACAGGAAGAGGGACAGGAACAGGGACAGGAACAGGGAGAGGAACAGGAACAGGGACAGGGACAGGAACAGGGACAGGAACAGAAACAGGGAGAGCTCCAAATATACACTGTTCTTTTAACATATAGCAGTGCTTGAAGTGGAACGGAAAAAAAAAGGTGCCAGTTCTCATTTCACTTTCAGACTACTATGGTCTATTTAAGAACCATCTTGTCTTTCTTTACCAGACAGCACTGGTACAGCTCAACCCCCTGGCCTATAGCAGTTGTGTGGGAGAGAAGTGGTGAAACCCTGGTTTAAAATGACAGTAACAGCACCCTCTGTGGGTGAAATAATATAATATGTAATGTAATATAATATTGTCCATTTTGTCCACTCCAGCATGCATCATGATGGAGAACCCTGAACTACATAACAGGATAACATGGTAAAGTCATGAATATAAACAGTTGGTTTTCTCAGACACAGATCGAGTCTAGTTCTGGACTAAATATGATGTGAAAATGGATAGTCACCATTAAAAATGCTTCTTTGTCCAATAGGCTAAATCCTGTGTCCCAAAAAAGAGACCGAAAAAAAAAAAAAATCCTTCTCACATTAGAACACAAAACCAAATGTAAAAAATGCACTTCAAAAACATGCATGGCTAACTAGTGTCTACCAATTCAACATTAGGGGCACTATCATCCAACTGTAGTTAAGAAACAAAACCAATGTCAAATCAGATTTTTACAAAATATTCATTTTATTATTTATTTTTTCATTCATTATAATAAAACGTCACAATAATTTCAGTGCGAGACTTTTAGCTAAACATTCATAAGACACACTCCTGAAAAATACTCAAGACACATTGCACTTTCCCCGTTTAGTTTAGTTTCCCCTGAGATACGCCATTGACAGTGATACTGCCCTAGTTCTTATCCTCCCACCCCACCCTTTTCCGTTTGGGAAGGCCACACCCTCAGCCCAGAAATATTAGAAAAATCTGTGGTTTTGTAAAGAAGCAGTACACTCCAAGGTTTACGTCCCAAATGGCACCCTATTCCTTATGTAGTGCACCACTACCCTACTGGTCCTGGTCAAAAGTAGTGCACTACAGAGGGAATAGGGTGTCATTTGGGACACACATCAAGTCTAGCAAGACTCCATCGAGTCCTTAATAACTCAATATAAAGGCGCACTGAAAAAGGCCGGCGACCATTTTTTTATTTATTTTAAAATGCATTTTTTAAATGATTTGTATTTAATTTTAGGGCAGACACCCAAACTGTTAGAGGGGCCCAACATGCCAACAACACAAAGTGTGTGGATCCAAATATGTACATATCTTACGAAGCTTAGTCTCTGGCCAATCACGTTGTGTGTTCCATCACTCACTTCCTTGGTCCAGATGTCAAGCATTGATAACAAGATTTTAAAAAGAAAAAAGACCAGAAAAAAACAAACAAAACACCAAATTGGTTCAAGCAGAACGCCAGGATTGACCCTTCCTGTACACCCATCAACATATTCCTACAGCCCATTATTTCATCATCATCACATGACCAGTGTCAGACTTCACTACCCACAGAGCTTTATGATGGTGTGATCTGGGCTCTTAAGTTGTTTTCTCTGCCCTCCAGGAGGTTCAAAGTGAAGTGAAGAGCCTTCAGTCCCACATGATTCATTTACTGGTCCACTGATTCTAATATAAACCTGTACACAGAGCATGTTAAAGAAGGCAACAAGCTTTTTTTGTTTTTGTGGAACCCCCGCCAAGCTTTTCCCCTCCTCTCCTCCAAAAGGTTCAGTGTGACATGGGGCATCTGAAGCCAGTGGTGGGAGGGAGGGAGGGAGGGAGGGAGGGAGGGAGGGAGACGGATCAGAAAACTCACAGTTGGGAGGGACAGCTTAGTGAAAGGGAGGGTAAGCTAAGCCCCAGTCTCTACCGAGTAATGAAGAGGGGGACCGGCCTCCCCCTGACTCCCTCCCCACCCAAATGTCTTTAACTAGCAGCAAGTGTGTAGGGGGGGGGGGGGGGGGGACGTTAGGAGCATGGACCATGCTCCTAATGTCCCCCCCCCCCATTTCTCTAACTACCGACAGGTGCAGGACTCAGCTATCATGTCAGGGATCTCCTTATAATCCACTGTCTTGTTGTCATCCAGCAGCATCAGTACGCTGATGGGCTTGTACTTATACGGCACGCAGGACAGCGACGGCACCTCGTCCATCCCCTTCCCTTTAATCAGGTTCTGCATTATGGCATGGCTGGAGGGGTTGAGGCCGTAGTGGAGGATTCTGGGACAGTCTCCTTTACAGTAGCCAGGGTTGTACTGGTGTGGGGCGAGGTATTTGACCAGGCCTAACGCGGCAAAGGTGACCCGGTAGGAGTGGAGTTTGCACTGGTTCTTGGACGAGGGTTTCTTGTGTTTTCGGTAGTTGGGGATGTCGGAGGCGATGCTACCTGGGGGATTAGGGCCGTTGGAGCGACGGAGTCGGGGGGCGGAGAGGTGGTGAGGCTCTGGAGTCAGACCCCCCAAACTGGACCATCCAGTTCGGGTCGCTGCCCCCCACTCTCTGGTTTCTTCCTCTTCATTGAGGAAGAGGAGGAGAGCGGGGGTGTTGAGGTGATTTGTGGAGGCCGCCCTCCTTCCCCTCCTGTGTCCCCCTCGGATCCTCCACAGGCTTCCCAAGGCCTCGCTCCTCCAATGCCCAGGATCCAAGCACCAATACTGGGCCAGGAGGGTCAGGCAACTGCCCTGCTTTGGCCTTCCCTGGGTCAGCGTTACCACCTGTGCGGTGAGGTACTCTGTGATGTCAGTTTCTGTCCACTGCTGATGCGGCTCCAGGGTGACTAGGCGCCCCAGACCTCCAGGGGGGCTTGTCCAGCTATCATGCCCCAGAGAGGTGACTCTGGCCCTGCAACGGAGAGGGGAGGGGCGGGGCGTCCTGGATGTATTAGAGGGACGGAGGTGGACAAAGGAGGCTCTCACTAGCTGTTCCAGGGAGAGGGACTGGAGGTCGTACTCCACTGTGTAGGTGTAGCGCAGGACTGGAGGAGGGAGAGAGAGAACATGCAGAGAGAGGACAGGGGTGAGAAAAATGTGTATAGGGAGAGAGAGAAAGGATGTAAAGAACAGGGAGAGATGACAATGGTAGGAGTCAATATCTTCATCTCACCTTTGACCTGATACACTTCTAAATTGAAATGGTCAGGCTTCACCATAACAACAAACAGTTACAAAGACAAAGGTAACCTAGACTATTCTACACCATAGCACATACCCAATACCCATCATAACCTATAGCCTTAATAACGGTTTATATATTGTTATCATGAATGACAATGAACAATAGTTGTACAACAGGCCTACCCTTAACCACTGCAATTTCTTATAATCAGATAGACAAAACCCTCAGGATGATAAGCGCTTGTTATCTTACACACTGTGTGTCTCACCTGAAGACGCTGTCAGAGACCACACCTGGGTGGTGTTGGGTCGCAACAGACGCGCTGTGTTCGACCCGAACATCCGATGCTGTTTAGGCCTCCCATCCGGGTCGGCCGCGCTCTTAAACAAACTTAACATATATTGCAAGTTCTGGTCGGCCTTCTGTGCTTCTGTTAGCAGCGTGTGAAGCGGCTCGTGCTGGTTTTTCTGACTAGTGCTATGGTGATTTCGGCGACATCTCCCACCGAGTTGTGATTGTAACGAAGCAGAGGGATCGGTAGGAATGTTTGACCTTTTCCCGTCCGCTCGGGTAAACGTAGAACACAAGAAAAATACGAAAAAGGACAGGATACATGTGTTGTTACGGTGGGTAGCCCTCATGTTCGACCTAGCACCGGTGAAAGCCAGAGTTACTGCCACCAGAAGGATGGAATCAGAAGGTGTGATTTCTTACCGAGGACAAGGTGAGACGCGCGCTCACCTGACAAACAACCGGCCATTTTCGCTCATCACTAGTTACCACAGCGCCATAAACCACGCCCATTTCTACAAATTATATTCTCAAAATATGTTTTTAAACCTAACCTTAACCACACTGCTAACCGTGTACCTAACCTTAAATGAAATCATTGTTGTTTATATGAATTTTTACGATATGACTTTGTGGCAGTGGAAAACACCATGGTCTGTTTGACCCCCAATTGACCCCTCTCGTGAGGTGGACGACAGGTGTGACGCAGACGAAATCTGTAACGCGAAATAGGCCAAACTCATAGAGATAGTTAGAGGAATCAACTTGGATAGAAACTATTTTAGCATGGACAGTGACATTAAAGACATGCTCCGTAACTTTGGGGCCTACTAAGTATTTTTTTTAAACTTCCTGCTTTGAGCTGGATGTGTCCATGTGTAGCTCATACACACATAATCTATGAGCAGAATTACTGTTTTACCTCAATTAGCCTCGAAATCTCTAGTTTGAAAGCGACTGTTTTTCTGGAGGCTGTGCTGTGACATTTCCACTACATTTTCTTCCACATGGGTCAGCCCTTTAGCAATTTGAGTTTAACCAATGAACTTCAGCTCCTCACCATATGAGTGACAGCTAGCAAGCTGCACATGATGCACTGACAGCAGAGAGAGAGAGCAGTGACGTGGTGCATATCTTCACATATGTGACGTAGTACGCAATTTCCGTGGACCACTTTTGTCTCGCGAGCTCTGCTTTCAGAACTACTGGCTAAAAAGTATCCAAAAGTACCGGAGAATCTCTTTAAGGGCTTCCACAATTTTAAAGTAATCAACTGGTTTGGGATTCCTCTGGGTTGGGAGTGATCAGCCAATCGGTGAATCCCAAACCACCCCCTCGCCCCTACCAACTCACTCAGAGGGTCCTTAGTCGTCAAGGGGTGAGAGTGGCGAGGGGATCAATAAACCCATCAAATCCTGTACACTAAGTGACTTAAATTAATTAATGTTCCACTTTTAAATAGTAAAACTGATATGAAATTCAAATTAACAAATACAAGTTTTACACTTCAGTAACAGTTAAACATTTATTTTGGGATTTATCGTTATTTATTTTGGGAGGGATTTATCCTGTTATTTCACGTGGCGAGTCTCGAAATCAGACACAAACAAATGCATGTGGCTTATAATTAGACACGCCTCTCCATTATCTTGTATGAAATTGCACAAACTTCCAACAGATCGCAGTGCGTGTCGTGATAAGCACATCGCTCTGAAGCCTGCAGCCTTGCAGACGCTATCTGAGGGTCTTATTAGCCCCTACACCCTGCAACTGTTGGTGTGATCTTAAACAACCCAAACCGGATAGAAAGCAAGCCGAAAAGAATATATATATATATATATAATACAATCTTCAAGAACTAACAACCAAATAAAAGCTAGACAGTCAGGGAGAATTGATGCCCTGTAGATTTTGTTATAATGTTTGAGCAAAGGAACGCAGGATTAGCCATGTCAAAATGCATAGAATTGCAGGAAATTAGCTATAAAACTGCAAACGTTCCTTTCAGCTCCATGCCAAACTGTGTAGAATTGCTAGAAATAAGATTCAAAACTGTACAGAAAAAAAACCCTCTACTCAATAGAAATATTTGCAGAATTGCAGAAAATGTGCTTTCTCTAAATCGCCAAAGATACCTTTCTAGCTAATATACTATGTTATAGTTTACACTTCCTCTTCCAGGGAGCTGTGGAGAGGTCAAAATAATGACACGGTCTACTAAATCTATTCATTTTAAAACGGTGATTACTTCTTCTACTTGCCATTATCATTCACATAATTCTAACATATAATGTATGTCCCTTGGTCGCCGGTATGCCTGGGGTGGGGTTTCCCTGGGCAACAAAAAAAGCGTTAGAAATCTTGGACTAGAGTGCAGAATTTAAAACATCAAACTCCAGCCTGGTAGGTGACACCCCCGTAAAACCCCAACGAAGAAGAATTCCCCAACCCACAACCCAACCCCTCCCCGTTTTTTCAACTGGTCGTTCAGAACAGCACCGTTTCCGTTGAATTGAAACGTTGCAGCAAAGACGTTCTATTATTTCACAGGAGGTTGGTGGAACCTTAATTGGGGAGGATGGGCTCGTGGTAATGGCTGGAGTGGAATAAGTACAATTATATAAAATACATTAAACACATGGTTTCCATGTGTTCGATGCCATTCCATTTTACTCCGTTCCAGCCATTATTATGAGCCGTCCTCCCCTCAGCAGCCTCCACAGTAATTATATTGACAAGATACCTGATTGAACTCTCTAACAATGGAAATACATGTCCTCAAGTATTGAAGGGACACACTCTTTTCATAGCACTTTGATATAAAAAAAAAATAATTGTAGCAGGTTAGGTAAGCATTTTCACTTCCCTTAAACTTAGTCTCCTAACCTTCTACGAAAAAGTCACTTAGGTATCGAAGTGACGAGTGTTTCCCAAATGATTGACTGCAGGTGAGATCAGTTCAGACCATTCTAGCCAATGAGAAGGCAGATATCCTCTCGCTTCACCTCTTCCGCTCTGGTTGCAATACGTTCTATCGTACTGAACGCAGCACAGGTGCAATTCAAACGAACACCTGCTGCTGCTGATTAGGGGCGGGGAGTGTCTGTTGAAGTTATTTGGACAGCTACTAATTCAGCGGGACGCGGATGTTCCGATAGTCTTTTGTTCGCTGCCATGGCCGAACCACGAAGGGTTCAACTGACTACTCTGTCCAGTAATGTCCCCCTGCAGTCAGGCGTGGGGGTTAAACCAGCGTTACCCCCTAAAGAGGCGGTCACCGTTACTCCAGTAGCTACGTCGACCTCAACTTCCTGGGGAAGTCCAACCAAACAACCTGTAGCCACATCCAACTCGTCTTCTCAGGGTAGTTCAACCAAACTGGTTAAGACCGAACGCTTTGTCCTGACGTTGTTTGAGCCGGACCAGCATAGGTGTCCTGAGTTCTACTACCCTGAACTTGTGTACAAACAGGTGAGAAAGAAAGACGCTCCGTTCAGATAGAATTGGTGTGATTGATCAATAGATTTAGACCTGATCAATTTATGAATGTTAAATCAACTAGGAAACTAGCTAAATGTATTATCCTAAATACTTTTCATTGACGCCACTAATAAAGGCACAATTTTTTTCAGAAGAGCGTTTCAGACAAAGATGTACCAAACACAATTGATCAGGAGAACAGAGAGAAGGATGAACTTGGAGCGATCGCCAGGAGATTCGAGGATAAATATGTTAGTGGAGTTGAATATCAGGCACCACAAGCTAAAATTACATTTTACATACAGAATTACTTTTTTTGGTCCATTAAGGAGTTACTCCCCCCTATCCTACAACTTTAATCAACATTTCATGAATTGTTACCACTTAATTTCTAAGCTCACTCCATTGAATCTCACCATTTTATAAGCCCTTCTCATCGAGAATGTTACAAACTGGTCTATATGTAGTAACTGACTGACGAGATGGTGATTGGGTCTAAATAGTTACTTGCAGTCTAAATTCAGTGTCCTTATCTTTAACCTCTCTATGCACATGCCAACACATTTCTCAGCCTTTGAAGCATTCAGCAAATGTTGTGTTTATCATTTGACATATTCTCCAGACGTTTACATAGGGAATTGTTTTTATATGTTAAATGTCTGTTTTCAATTGTTTTCATCAGAAAATGTGTAAGTACTTTTCTTATTTAACACATAGAAAGATGAAAATAATATTTTCAACACTTATGTTTAAGTCCGGTTGTGGAATTTCTTAACAAAATTAAACCAAAAGATTTAGACTGATTTGATCCTGTGTACAATATTTATTTGCCTGATAATTAAATATGCACATATGCAAATATCACCTGATCTGCGTACTTAAATACAATATTTCAGAAACATTAAATTGGTAAAAGTGTATTGTGATATGATTAAAAATATATATTTATTTATTAGTGTGTGGTGCCTGGCCTTAAGACTGTTTAAATAGTGTGTCCCAAATGCCACCCTATTCCCTATATAGTGCACTACTTTTGTCCAGAGCCCTACAGCACCCTATTCCCTATATAGTGCACTACTTTAGACCAGAACTTTAGGGATTAGGGTGCCATTTGGGATGCATTCAATATCATTGTTTTAATGCCTTATTGTCTTGATGAACCCCCTGTCTTTGTCTCTCTCTCTCTCTCTCCAGGGATGTGGGAACAAACGTAAGAAGGATCGTATTCAGGATCTAGTGGATATAGGCTACGGTTATGACAACGAAGACTCTTTCATCGACAACTCCGAGGCAGTAGGTTCAGTTTAGCCTGGTTCTCCTGGTTCAGTTTAGCCTGGTTCTCCTGGTTCGGTTTAGCCTGGTTCTCCTGGTTCGGTTTAGCCTGGTTCTCCTGGTTCGGTTTAGCCTGGTTCTCCTGGTTCGGTTTAGCCTGGTTCTCCTGGTTCGGTTTAGCCTGGTTCTCCTGGTTCGGTTTAGCCTGGTTCTCCTGGTTCGGTTTAGCCTGGTTCTGGTTAACCAGATTTAGTTTAGTAATGTAGTATAGTACTGTATTATACTGTAATATCGCCCCCTCCTGTTCTCTCTGAAGTATGATGAGTTGGTCCCAGCCTCTCTGAGCACCAAGCTGGTCTGATTAGTTTAGTAATGTAGTATAGTACTGTATTATACTGTAATATCGCCCCCTCCTGACCTCTCTGCAGTATGATGAGTTGGTCCCAGCCTCTCTGAACACTAAGCTGGGAGGGTTCTATGTCAACTCTGGACCGCTCCAGTTCCGCCAGGCCTCTGATACGGAGACAGATGACGACTTCATGACCAAGAACCAACAACCCAAGCCCCCTAAAGTAATTAACTCCATGGCTGCATCCCGTTCCAAACAGCGCCCTAATCCGTCTACGGTGTACTACTTTTGTCCGGAGTGGTCTCTGAATAGGGTGCTACTTGGGATGCGGACAATATGTAGGATCAGAACTGTGTTGTGTTTGTGAATAGAACGTACCGGTTCAGACATCATTCTTTGTTTTTGTTCCAGAAACGCAGGAAGCAAGAGGGAGAAGTGAAGAGGAGGAAATGCCCTGGACAGGTGGTGACTGCAAACCCCACGGTGTCAAACACTGGGTGAGAGACGGACTGACTCATGATCAGTTGATTGACAACTATAGATTGTCCATTTACGCTCCCGCTCTCTGTGCTCCCGCTCTCTGTGCTCCCGCTCTCTGTGCTCCCGCTCTCTGTGCTCCCGCTCTCTGTGCTCCCGCTCTCTGTGCTCCCCCTCTCTGTGCTCCCCCTCTCTGTGCTCCCCCTCTCTGTGCTCCCCCTTCCCCAGTGTTCTACCTGACAAGAACATGTGGGAGGAGAAACCGAAGAAGAAGAAAAAGAAGAAGCCTGCTGGTCCTCTGAGTGTCACAGACATGTTGAGAAAGTTCCAGAAACAGAAAGACAAAGAGAAACTAAAAAGAGAGAGAGAGCGAGAGCAACAGAAGTTTGGTCTGGAGAAGACTACACTACCCACCACCCCCTATGTTTCTGCAGACCCTGCTGGGGGCGGCGCCAACATGGCGGACCCTCTGCTCAGCTTGATCGGATCGACCAATGACAGGGCGTTTCTCCAGGCAGCCAGCACTGTGGACTTTGACCTCGATCTAGACACCCTATTGGACGCCTCCGCTGAGACGCTGGCCAATCAGGTAGTCGTCGCCATGACCTTAACCAATCAGGAGGTCAACGCCAAGACCTTGGCCTACAAGGAAGTGAACGGTTCGATACTCTACTATACTTTATTGTCCATTTTCATTGATATTTGTTTTGTGTTGATAATGGTACATTTGAAGTCCAATAATTACTATATATATATATTACATTACATTACATTACACTACACACACTGTTGTTCCAGGACTCTGTGGCGGTGCAGGTGTTGACCCCCCTGCTTCCACCCTGGAGAGCCACACACAGACCCCCATCGACCCTGTCCCTCACCCCCAGGACCAGATTGACCTTGTCTCTGAATCCATCTCCAAGCCCCAGGCCCCAAAACCATCTACACAGCCAGTCTCTGACCCACAGGTCCAGCCCCCGCCACAGCCCACTCCCCTGCCTGAAGGTCTGTCACCAGCCATGGAGAAGAGAGTTCAAGACCTGGCCCTGGTATGCTACCGGACACTGGGCTTTGCGTTACGCTGTGCCCTTATGTTGTTGAGCGCCACATTGATTGATGTATTGGTTGATCTTGTTCAGGCTGCTAAGGGGTTGGAGGGAGAGTCAAAGGTCAAGTTCTTCACACCAGAGGTCAACGCCATCCTACTGGAGTAAGTCACTTGGTTTGGTTTCATGTTTAAACTACTATCAAAAACATTTTCTTACACAAGTCCCATAACAATGTTCAGCCTTACGAGTGATGGATGTGTGTGTGTGTGTGTGTGTGTGTGGTTCTCAGCATTGAGCTGCAGTGCAGAGATGTGAGTGGCCAGGTGCGTTCTAAGGTGTACACACACCTTGCCTCATTCCTCCCCTGCAGCAGAGAGACACTGCTGAAACGGGTCAAGAAACTACTGCTGACACAGGTAACACAGGATAGCTCGTCCTCTCTGTGTGTGTGTGTGCAGGCGCAAATGTTTGTCTGTGTGGTTTAGGAGGAGCCTCTCCAGAGGTTGAGGCAGGCAATCGACAAGGTGATGCCGGAACAGATCTCCCGTTACCACGACGACTGCCAGGCCCACGCCCAGGCCAGGGCCGCTAAGTAGGTCACCATGGCAACTATCGTCAACACACATAACATAATAACTCGTAGTCCATTTAATGTGCTACTTGGAGTATCTAGCTAACCTGTGTGGCTGGCCGCCGTGCTGTTACCTGTGTGGCTGGTTCTGACTGCTCCAGGATGGTGGAGGAGAGTAAAGAGCGAGAACAGAAGGAGAACACAGGATCGGAGGAGGAGGAGGAGGGGGAGGAGAGGAGTGGTAAACGAGTGGTGGGCCCCAGGAAGAAATTCAGATGGAACCAAGAGATCAGGTGTCTTTTAATTTTCTAAATGTTTACTCATTCTATCAACACACATACGTATAAACACCTATGGTGACTATCCTATCTTGCCCGATAGGGAGTGCCTGTGCAGTACGGTTCGGGTGAGGATGGACAGATTCGAAGTGGAGAAAGGGAAAGGTGAGACGCAGGGACCGGAGGAGTTCCTGAAAACTTTCTTGGACACGGAGATCAAAGCCCTCTGGCCTAAAGGCTGGATGCAGCCTAGGTACGCACGCACGCAGGCAGGCGCAACCTTCAAATATTCCAGTTGACTTGTTGTGTTTTACTAGTGTTGGTTCCTCAGAGTGTTGCTGAAGGAGAGTAGAAGGGTCCACTGCCCCACTGCACCTCTACAGCAGTAAGTATCATCCATACAACTAGGAATTATAATACCTTTTTTCTCCCTAGATCTCTATGGTAGCGTCCACCAAACTCTTTATTAGCTGAACCAGGGTGTCGCTGCTGGGCTGGAGCTAAAGCATGCACTCCCTATAGCTCTGCACGACTCTCTGACTGCATCACACAGATTGTATTTCTTATTTTTGTTGTTGTAAGGAGTGAAAGAAAACGTGTTCTCTCCCACAGAGTGAAGAGGAAGTCGATGAAGAAACAGTCCTCTTTGGGCAGTGCTCCAACTCTTCCAGGGACCTCCAGTGGGCCTGGGGAGCCTCAGGTTTTCCTAGGAGTTCAACCCCAGAACGGTTCACCTCTTTTGGGCTCAGGCGTATCCACAACCCGCCAGAATCTAGATGATTCTCTGGACCAGGGTCGCATCCTCACACCCCCCTCTTTAGGGGTTGTGAAGGAGGAGCTACCTGAGCTGAGGGGGGAGGATTTTGGTTTCCCCATCGCTGTGTTGACCCCCTACAATGATTTGAAGCCTTTGCCTGTCAGCATGTCAGCCAATGCCAACACACATGCTCAGTCAACGACCGCGAACACACCCCCTCAGGCGAACACTCCCTCCCAGTCTCCTCTGACCGTGCTCGCTAACCAGGCGCTGGCGCAAGTCCACATCCACAAAGACTACATTTCCCAGGGGCACCTATCATTGACGCAGGACCTTTCACTCCAGAACAACCACCCTCCTCTACCACAGAAGAAGAAGAAGAAACGGGTAACCACATTATTCAAAGTTGACAGACGGGTTGAATGCATTATAATGTGTGTGATTAGTTGCAAAATTTGGGGAACTTTCAATAAATTCCCTGGTTTCCCCGAAATCCCGGTTCTAAGTTTCTATAATCAGGAGAGAATAAGCAGAAACTCCGGAATCTTCTAACCAGGATTTCTGGAAAACAAGGGAATTTATTGGAAGTTCCAGGAATGTTGCAACCCTAGTTGTGATGCATAAAGCCATTTGGTTTATTCGTTAGTTCAGGATTCTGAAAGTCATAGGCTTTGTCCCAAATGGCAGCTTTTTCCCTATGACGTGTACTACAAAAGTGAATCCGGTGCCATAGTTTGTTTATTGTTTGCAGGTTTCTGAGGTGTCTGCACGGAGCTTGCCTGCTCCAGGACACAAACCCTCTCCGGGACACAAACCCTCTCCGGGACACAAACCCGCTCCGGGTCTTCCTGGAATCCCTCTACTCCATGCCCTGGGTTTCCCGCTCTCCGACTTCGGACCAGGAACCATGGGAACGCTGACTCAGTCACAACATTCCAAAGACGCCCTGGTCACCGGCACCACTCCCGGAACGTTCCACCACGGACTCACGCACAGTAAGTGTGTGTGATGCATCTACGGTTGTATTTAGCATTCGAGGGGATTGGCCTGAGAAAATGCCCTGTCAATATTCAAATGGACTTCACTTTACTAGAGGCACTGTTGACATAAAGGGCAGCTCACGCACTCTCTTCACCCTTCCCTTAGCAAAAAAGATTGCTGTCAGGGTGACTGCAGTCAGGGTGACGGTAGTGTCTGCACTCGTTTCTCCCTGCGCCTCTCAGGAATATGACATTTTTTTACCTTTAGTCATCTGTCCTCTTCATTTTCTCCTCTACCGCAACACCAGGCAACTAACATGATACCTGATCAGATGTATTGCTTTTTAGATGGCAGCCAGCTGGTGGGAGAGGGACCCAACGCTCAGAGAAAGCTACAGTGATCCTCCGACAGTGAACATCTAGAATGGACACGTGCAGTGGGGGGGGAACCTGTGAAAAAAAATTATGAGAACTGGATGTAAAGGCCTATTGAGCCTGGAATAATGATCTTGGAACGGACACCTATAAGACATGGGAACTTCTGAACCCCTGCTGAACAGATTAGATGGAACATTCCTCGTCAGCAATGGGATGGGGTGAAACGTTTTAACTGGGTCAGAGCTGCATGTATATCACTGGCTAGCACAGTGGTGTTATGAGGAACTTACTGGCTAGCACAGTGGTGTTATGAGGAACTTACTGGCTAGCACAGTGGTGTTATGAGGAACTTACTGGCTAGCACAGTGGTGTTATGAGGAACTTACTGAACTGAATGTGTTCTTGCCATATTAAAGTAGTATTGATAGTTTGGTCATTCAAATCATGTAACCACGTTGGTAGCACGTTGTAATAAAGCATTTAAAATGAAAAATATTAGTACGCTTATTCATTGATTAATCAATACTCCCACATTTTAAATGTTAGCTTGTATTTGCATAAATTACTTTTTAAAGTATGTAATAATCATTTGTAAGATGTTTATAGGTCCTTGTAAACCATTTAGGCTTGGGCTACTGCTAATCATTAAAGTTGTTTTGTATGGGCTCACAAAATGAGTGCTATTTATACCTTATTTCTTTTTAATTGACCTGGGCCCGGTTTCCCAAAAGCATCGTAACACATTTAAGTTCATAACTGCTCTCTCAAATGCTATTCTTTCACTGTAATAGCTACTGTAAATTGGGACAGTGCAGTTAGATTAACAAGTTAGACATCTGAGATTGGCAGAAAGCTTATGTCCTGGGAAACTGTTCTTGTGACCTACAACCTCATGCTAATCACATTAGCCTACGTTAGCTCAACCGTCCTGCGGTGGACCCACTGATCCTGTAGAGGTTTTAACCTCAAGGATCAGCCCCTTTTTTTTTCAATTTTCACCTAAAATGACATATCCAAATCAAACTACCTGAAGCAAGGATGTGCATATTCTTGATACTACTTGAATGGAAACACTTTGAAGTTTGTGGAAATGCATGTTGCAGAATATAACACATTGGATCTGGTGAAAGATTATACAAATAAATAGTTTTTGTTTTTTTGTAACGTATTTGAAATGCAAGAGGCCATAATGTGTTATTCCAGCCCAGGTGCAATTTAGATTTTGAGCACTAGATGGCAGGAGTGTAGGTGTGAAGTTTCACTGATTGAATGAACCATTGCATTGCTGTTCAAAATGTATCAAGACCACACAAATGTGCCTAATTGGTTAATTAAGGCTACGTAAATTGTTAGAATTTTCATGGGCGTATCCTTAAATCCGAGCGATTTTCCCAAAACTAGTTGAAGTTGGCTTGCAACCGCTGGTTAACGACTGCCTCAGACCACCGGGAGAAAGACTTAATAAATCAGTCTTGCTCTTTCACACCACTATACACAGATCTCAAGATGTTTGTCTTACTGTGACGGATGTACCTGTAACCAGGTTTCAATCATACCTTTTTACGTGAGTAAAAGTACAAGTCTGTCGGATAGATTTCATGACCGGCCTGAATGGAAACGGAACAGTTTCAGTTCAAATGTCGTCAAAACAAATACGCTGGCCATGGTGGGATCTGTCGGTAAAGTGAATTACGCAAGAAAAGCTTTTATAAAGTTTTATATTGACATAGTCGCCATATCGATCTAAACTCTGTGGTCCTCACTACGACTTGTCAGGAAACCATGCAGTTCATTAGGCTACAGATGAAATAAATGATGAACGTGCATGGTGATGAGTTTGATGCTCTTTTCCAATAAATATCCAGGATCTTCTTGTGGAGGCATTACTGATCATCTTGGCTGCCGTTTTTTGACAAAGGTAAATGATTCCACTTTTGTCCCTAATCTAATGCATGCGTGAGCCCTAGCCTGAGCACACGTGGCAGTACTGGAGTGGGCGTACTCTCTATATAAAGCACCCTTTTTTTTATGTGAAACAAAAAAGCAGTTAGAAATGCAGCGGATACATTTTTCAAATGTATAACAAAAAAAAATACACGTTTAAGTATTCAGACCTTTTTGCTATGAGGCTTGAAATGGAGCTCCGGTGCATCCTGTTTCCATTGATCATCCTTGAGGTGTTTCTACAACTTGATTGGAGTCCCCACCTGTGGTAAATTCAATTGATTAGACATGATTTGGAAAAGCACACACCTGTCTATATAAGGTCCCAAAGTTAACAGTGCATGTCAGAACAAAAACCATGCCATGAGGTTGAAGGAATTGTCTGTAGAGCACCTAGACTTGATTGTGTTGAGACACAGATCTGGGGAAGGGTATCAAAACATAATTCTGCAGCATTGAAGGTCCCCAAGAACACAGTGGCCTCCATTCTTAAATGGAAAAGGTTTGGAACCACCAAGACTCTTCCTAGAACTGGCCACTCGGCCAAACTGAACAATCAGGGGAGGACCTTGGTCAGAGAGGTGACCATGAACCTGATGGTCACTCTGACAGAGCTCCAGAGTTCCTCTGTGGAGATGAGAGGACATTCCAGAAGAACAACCCTCTCTGCAGCACTCCACCAATCAGGCCTTTATGGTAGTGGCCAGATGGAAACCACTCATCAGTACAAGTCACATGACAGTCCACTTGGAGTTTGCCAAAAGGCACCTAAAAGACTCTGACCGTGAGAAACAAGATTCTCTGGTCTGATGAAACCGAGATTAAACTCTCTGGCCTGAATGCCAAGCTTCACATCTGGAGGAAACCTGGCACCATCCCTACAGTGAAGCATGGTGGTGGCAGCAGCATCATGCTGTGGGGATGTTTTTCTGCAGCAGGGACTGGGAGACTAGTCAGGATTGAGGGAAAGATGAATGGAGCCAAGTACAGAGAGATCCTTGATGAAAACCTGCTCAGGACCTCAGACTGGGGCGAAGGTTCACCTTTCAACAGGACAACAACCCTAATCACACATCCAAGATGACGAGTGGCTTCGGGACATGTCTCTGAATGTCCTTGAGTGGCCTAGCCAGAGTCCGGACTTGAATCCGATCAAACATTTCTGGAGAGACCTGAGAACATCTCTGCAGCACCTCTCCCCATCCAATCTGACAGAGTTTGAGAGATATTGAGTTTGAGAAGAATGGGAGAAACTCCCCGTGCCAAGCTTGTAACGTCATGCTCAAGAAGGCTCGGCTGTATTCGCTGCCAAAGGTGCTTGAAAAAGTATTGAGTGAAGGGTCTGAATACTTATGTAAATGTGATATTTCAGTGTTTAATTTTGTATAAATTGGCACATTTTTTACTTTGTCACTATGGGGTATTGTGTGTAGATTGATGAGGGCAAAAATAAGGCTGTTAACAAAATGTGGAAAAGGTAAAGTGGTCGGAATACTTTCTGACTGTAATGGTCTGTATAGATGGTCTGTTTGTATCCATCCATCCATCCCAGTCACCTTGTCGTGGTTAAATGCGGTGGTTCGCAATTTCAGTTTTGCACGAATGTTGCCACATATCCACAGTTTTTGGTTTGGATAGGTTCTAATCGTCACCATGGGAACGTGGGACGGAGAACCCCGCTGGCTGAATGGACGGGGAAATCCGGAAAGAACCATAATTCTGTAAAACAGAGTATGTTACAGTCCCTTATGTCTATTTGGAAGGAGATCCTTCGCCCTGAGCTTGTCTATTTTATTATCCAGGGACTGAAAGTTAGCGAGGAATATTGATAACCACTTGGAAGCGGTGGTTGTTATTATACCTTTATTTCAACAAGGAACAAAGACTGAGACCAAGGTCTCTTTTACTGCTGGGCCCTGCTTGTACATGTTTACACATACAGTTTAGGTACAATGATTAAGAAATTACACAAGACAAAACAAAACGATCACAGATAACACAAAAAACAGCAGATTGTTACATTTACACAGGTTATTCCCCTAACAGGTTATTCCCCTAACAGGTTATTCCCCTAACAGGTTATTCCCCTAACAGGTTATTCCCCTAACAGGTTATTCTCCTAACAGGTTATTCCCCTAACAGCACAAGAACTTGTATTACCCGAAACAGTTACAAGCAATACAAAAGGCCCATGCTTGATTCTTTTGCAGGAAAATTATTAGTTTGATTTTTTTTTTTAAAACCTTAAGTCTCTTTAACGAGGTGTGTTTACCAGCCTTGGAGGTAAAGAAAAAATTGATGAAAAGAAAGAGAATGCTTAAACGGGGTCCATTATGCAGTTTACGGATTAATGCTCTGAGCAATAAAGGTCATGGATAAAGGCTCGCTCTGAGAAGTGTTTATAGTTTCTCTTTGGAAGTATATGGGGGTCAGGTTTTTTTTTTAAGCTTAGTGTCTCTGATACATGCAATAGGGCAGTGGTCACTGATGTCATTAGCAAATAACCCACTAGCTATATATTTTTGAGGTGTATTTGTTAAGATAAGGTATTTTAATGTAGACTTTTCCGGGTCTTTTGGATTAGGATGGGTAGGCATTAGTTATTAGTTGAGTAAGATTTAGTTTTTTTTTTTTTTACAAATGTCTTTTAATTTAAGCGATGCTGGCATCAGCCAGTCCAGATTGAGACGTCTGATAATCAATTATTCAGAGTTGCCATAATTAGAATTAGAATTAGTTCTTAAACTGACTTGTCTAGATAAATAAAGGTTACATTTAAATAAATACGAAATTAGGCTTTCGAAAAGCTCCCTGGTCTTTGTAGTTGAATCTGTGTTTGAAATGTAATACTTGACTGAGGGACTTTACGGATGTTGTATGTATGGGGGACAGAAGAAGGGTAAGGCATTCAAAAATAAAGTCAACTGCTATTATTTCATACAGTGAGTACATGTCATTTGGTAAGCCAAATTTTACTCCCAAACTAATTTAGGTTTACCTAAAGAAATACCTATGCAACGACTATATTTTGGTTATTCATTTTTTTTAATCATTAAAAGAAATATACATTTTCATCTACTTTTACATTACAGACTATGTTGTGTAGATTGTTGACAATAAATCAAAATAAAATAAATAAATACATTTTAATCCCACTTTGTAACAATTAAATGTGAAGAAATCCAATTTATTATTGAAAACTACAGAATGGCTGCAGGCTTTAGTTGCAAGTCATTTTTAGAAACACACACACACACACACACACACACAAACACACGCACATACACATACACACACACATACACACACGCACATACACACACACACACACACACACACACACACACACACACACACACACACACACACACACACACACATATACACACACACATACACACACACACACACACACACACACAGTATTTAGAAATTAGAGGTTGGGCCAGTTTTAAACATTCCACAACGGTCATTATCTGAAGTGAATTACAGGGGAGAAGAATGTGGGTAAACTGAACACAAAAAACAATAGACCTATCTGAAGACAATCCATTTCAAACTAACGTTTCTTTCTTTTCTCAGTTATGTTTATATATGGTTATATACAGGTAAGATATAATTTGCTCTCATCAACGTGCTCACAGTTGAATAATTGTTTAATTTAAGGCTTAGAAATGTAAGCATTTCTTTCACAAAATGTTTAATAAATGATTAGAATGGATAGAAAACATATCGATGTTGTTTTACTGTAGGCTAACTACGCCTAGGCGACCCCCTTTGTCTCAAACATGTCCGACAACAAAAAACGTTTTTTATGTGTGTACGCTAGTGGTCTAATAACAACTTTACAGCTTCACAACACCGCTACTAAAGTAGCGGTTTCAGGTTACAAATGAACGACGGGATATTCACAGGAATTACGTCTCAAACGACTCACTATAGCCTATATAATGCACTACCCTACGGGTCCTGGTCAAAAATAGTGCACTACATATGGGAAAGGGTACCATTTGGAACGTAGAACCCTACATAGCGGATACAATTATTTCTCTAAAGTTGTGTCTTTTCAGACAGACAAGGCGATACAACACAGCGGTTGACGCCTGACACGTCCATCCCTCCGGGAACTCTCATTGGACAATCACAGCTCAATCTCTACCGTGACTGGCTGCGAAAGAAGTCAATCAAACTCGCTTTCGAATAGTGGGACTGGGAAATAACTTCTTCCTACGCGTCAGAGAAGTTTTGGAACACTGGCCAAACTTTTTTTTTGAGCCCTCCCCCCACCTCTCTCACACTCATTCCTCTGTCCGTTCCGGTGGTAGACCCGTGATGGAGACTCAGAGTTCTTAAACTGCGCCGGTAGAAAAGTGACTCCTCGTGGTCGATTACGGCGAGGATAATAACGGTAAAAGAGATCGAGAATGGAGACGGTTGAGCAGCTCGTTTCGTTTAACCATATCCAAGTCCAGCTGAAGGGAGGCTCGCCTTGGGGGTTCACGCTGAAAGGAGGTCTCGAACACGGAGAACCGCTCATCATCACTAAAGTGAGTCGTGATTTGGATTTCAGAAAGTCACCAACGCTCTCTGTTGTCGTGGAATAGCGTTTATTTTTTATTTATTTTTACTGTTAAAGGCTGACAGCTTTGCAACATTTTATGTAGGCCTATAGCCAATGCAATGTGCATTTTGTCAGGCTACATTTATGTGGTTTCAGTCTGTTACATAGTTACATAGTAACTACTATCTACATGCCCAGTCTGTGTAGAACTGTGTAACTACCCTTGTTGACTATCCAGGAAAACTACATTGTCACCTATGTAGTCGCACCTCACCAGTAAATGTATCTACACATTTTTACATTTATTTTTTAAAGAAACTTTAGAGATAAAATGTCAGGGACATACAATGATATGCTGATATGCTCCTACCTGTAAACATTTTGAATACCTCTTTTTAGATAATATTAAAAACAAACAACTAGTGGCGCAGGGGTCCAAGGCACTGCCTCTCAAGACACCCTGGTTCGATTCCAGGCTGTATCACAACCGGTCGTGATCTGGGCGGTGCACCATTGAACCAGAGTCATCTGGGTTTGGCAGGGTTAGGCCGTGATTGTAAATAAGAATTTGTTCTTAACTAACTTGCCTAGTTACAAAAAACAGGTCCTATAAAAAGAGAGCGAGTTAATACACATGTTCTACAGCAGACAGGTTGGTGTTATTGTTACATGAAGTAGATGTTATGTCTACGTCCCACATGGATCCTCATCCTCTATTTAGTGCTTTACTTTTGACCAGGATCCATAGGGAATATCTAGGGAATGTGGAGGGAATATCTAGGGAATGTAGAGGGAATATCTAGGGAATGTAGAGGGAGTATCTAGGGAATGTAGAGGGAATATCTAGGGAATGTAGAGGGAATATCTAGGGAATGTAGAGGGAGTATCTATGGAATGTAGAGGGAATATCGAGGGAATGTAGAGGGAATATCTAGGGAATGTAGAAGGAATATCTAGGGAATGTAGAGGGAATATCTAGGGAATGTAGAGGGAATGTAGAGGGAGTATCTAGGGAATGTAGAGGGAATATCTAGGGAATGTAGAGGGAATATCTAGGGAATGTAGAGGGAATATCTAGGGAATGTGGAGGGAATATCTAGGGAATGTGGAGGGAATATCTAGGGAATGTGGAGGGAATATCTAGGGAATGTGGAGGGAATATCTAGGGAATGTAGAGGGAATATCTAGGGAATATCTAGGGAATGTGGAGGGAATATCTAGGGAATATCTAGGGAATGTGGAGGGAATATCTAGGGAATATCTAGGGAATGTGGAGGGAATATCTAGGGAATGTAGAGGGAATATCTAGGGAATGTGGAGGGAATATCTAGGGAATGTAGAGGGAATATCTAGGGAATGTAGAGGGAGTATCTAGGGAATGTAGAGGGAATATCTAGGGAATGTAGAGGGAATGTAGAGGGAATATCTAGGGAATGTGGAGGGAATATCTAGGGAATGTGGAGGGAATATCTAGGGAATGTAGAGGGAATATCTAGGGAATGTAGAGGGAATATATAGGGAATGTAGAGGAAATATCTAGGGAATGTAGAGGGAATATCTAGGGAATGTAGAGGGAGTATCTAGGGAATGTAGAGGGAATATCTAGGGAATGTAGAGGGAGTATCTAGGGAATATCTAGGGAATATAGAGGGAATATCTAGGGAATATCTAGGGAATGTAGAGGGAATATCTAGGGAATGTGGAGGGAATATATAGGGAATGTAGAGGGAATATCTAGGGAATGTAGAGGGAATATCTAGGGAATGTACAGGGAATATCTAGGGAATGTAGAGGGAATATCTAGGGAATGTGGAGGGAATATCTAGGGAATGTAGAGGGAATGTAGAGGGAATATCTAGGGAATGTGGAGGGAATATCTAGGGAATGTGGAGGGAATATCTAGGGAATGTAGAGGGAATATCTAGGGAAAGTGGAGGGAATATCTAGGGAATGTAGAGGGAATATCTTGGGAATGTAGAGGGAATATCTAGGGAATGTAGAGGGAATATCTAGTGAATGTAGAGGGAATATCTAGGGAATGTAGAGGGAATGTAGAGGGAATATCTAGGGAATGTGGAGGGAATATCTAGGGAATGTAGAGGGAATATCTAGGGAATGTAGAGGGAATATCTAGGGAATGTAGAGGGAATATCTAGGGAATGTAGAGGTTATGTGGAGGGAATATCTAGGGAATGTGGAGGGAATATCTAGGGAATGTAGAGGGAATATCTAGGGAATGTGGAGGGAATATCTAGTGAATGTAGAGGGAATATCTAGGGAATGTGGAGGGAATATCTAGTGAATGTGGAGGGAATATCTAGGGAATGTGGAGGGAATGTGGAGGGAATATCTAGGGAATGTGCAGGGAATATCTAGGGAATATCTAGGGAATGTGGAGGGAATATCTAGGGAATGTGGAGGGAATATCTAGGGAATGTGGAGGGAATATCTAGGGAATATCTAGGGAATGTGGAGGGAATATCTAGGGAATGTAGAGGGAATATCTAGGGAATGTGGAGGGAATATCTAGAGAATATCTAGGGAATGTGGATGGAATATCTAGGGAATGTAGAGGGAATATCTAGGGAATGTAGAGGGAATATCTAGGGAATGTTGAGCGAATATCTAGGGAATGTAGAGGGAATAT
>NC_143030.1:11789592-11819592 GCF_057628025.1 Oncorhynchus mykiss
CCTTTTACGTGGAAACGTCCTAAAGTGTCAGTGGCTATGATGGTGGTATACTGTTGTCATTTGTGAGTATTTTCTCCAGCTGTTCTCTCTCACCATCTCTCCCCTATCTCTCTCTTTCTCCTAACTCTCCCTCCCTCCTATCTCTCTCCCTTTCTCCTATCTCTCTCTCTCCTTCCTATCTCTCTCCCTTTCTCCTAACTCTCCCTCCCTCCTATCTCTCTCCCTTTCTCCTAACTCTCTCTCTATCCCTCCTATCTCTCTCTTTCTCCTAACTCTCTCTCCCTTTCTCCTAACTCTCTCTCCCTCCCTCCTATCTCTCTCCCTTTCTCCTAACTCTCTCTCTCTCCCTCCCTCCTATCTCTCTCCCTTTCTCCTAACTCTCTCTCTGCCCTCCCTCCTATCTCTCTCCCTTTCTCCTAACTCTCTCTCTCTCCCTCCCTCCTATCTCTGTCCCTTTCTCCTAACTCTCTCTCTCTCTCCCTCCTATCTCTGTACCTTTCTCCTAACTCCCGCTCTCTCTCCCTACTATCTCTCCCTTTCTCCCTCTCTGAACACCCTAAGCTGTTGCTGCTAGACTTCTCCCTTTATTAACACTCAGAAATAACATCAGAGGGGTTGAATTGTTGTTGCTCTCCTACTCCAGATATACGGACGTCTCTCTCTCTCTCTATATATATATATATAGGTATGTTTGTATGTATGTATGTATGTGTATGTATATATATATATATATATATTTGTATGTATGTGTATATATATTTATACACTGCTCAAAAAAATAAAGGGAACACTAAAATAACACATCCTAGATCTGAATGAATTAAATATTCTTATTAAATACTTTTTTCTTTACATAGTTGAATGTGCTGACAACAAAATCACACAAAAATTATCAATGGAAATTAAATTTATCAACCCATGGAGGTCTGGATTTGGAGTCACACTCAAAATTAAAGTGGAAAACCACACTACAGGCTGATCCAACTTTGATGTAATGTCCTTAAAACAAGTCAAAATGGGTTACACTCCAACACTCAGACATAATTTAAAAACAAGTCCTCCAGATCAGACGCAGTAGGGATGACCAGGGATATTCTCTGTTTAGTGAGTCCTCCAGATCAGAGACAGTAGGGATGACCAGGGATGTTCTCTGTTTAGTGAGTCCTCCAGATCAGAGGTAGTAGGGATGACCAGGGATATTCTCTGTTTAGTGAGTCCTCCAGATCAGAGGCAGTAGGGATGACCAGGGATGTTCTCTGTTTAGTGAGTCCTCCAGATCAGAGACAGTAGGGATGACCAGGGATGTTCTCTGTTTAGTGAGTCCTCCAGATCAGAGGTAGTAGGGATGACCAGGGATGTTCTCTGTTTCGTGAGTCCTCCAGATCAGAGGTAGTAGGGATGACCAGGGATGTTCTCTGTTTAGTGAGTCCTCCAGATCAGAGGTAGTAGGGATGACCAGGGATGTTCTCTGTTTAGTGAGTCCTCCAGATCAGAGGTAGTAGGGATGACCAGGGATGTTCTCTGTTTAGTGAGTCCTCCAAATCAGAGGCAGTAGGGATGACCAGGGATGTTCTCTGTTTAGTGAGTCGTCCAGATCAGAGGCAGTAGTGATGACCAGGGATGTTCTCTGTTTAGTGAGTCGTCCAGATCAGAGACAGTAGGGATGACCAGGGATGTTCTCTGTTTAGTGAGTCTGCCAGATCAGAGGCAGTAGGGATGACCAGGGATGTTCTCTGTTTAGTGAGTCCTCCAGATCAGAGGCAGTAGGGATGACATGGGATGTTCTCTGTTTCGTTAGTCCTCCAGATCAGAGGCAGTAGGGAGGAGCAGGGATGTTCTCTTGATAAGTGGGTGAATTGGACCATTTTCCTGTCCTGCTAAACATTCAAAATATAACAAGGAATTTTAGATGTCAGGGAAAATGTATGTAGTAAAAAGTACATAATTTTCTTTAGGAATGTAGTGAAGTAAAAATTGTCAAAAATATAAATAGTAAAGTACCCATACCCCCCAAAAATGACCTTTATGTAGTACTTTAAAGTATTTTTACTTAATTACTTTACACCACTGGATATTTCTGTTTAAAAAACCTCAGATTTCTTCATTAACACAATCCCTAAGCTTAACTTGCCAGTTATCTCAGTAAGTGGCTGAATTAATAAGGTGCATCGTGTATGGTGTTAGCTTTCTGCTGTGTTTGAGAAAGCAGTGTCAGCTATCTTGATTTCCTTGCGTTTTTTTCTCTCTTCATTCCATTTGTGTCTGCTCCCACAAGGCAGGCAGGCCCGCTGCTCTAGCGACTCCACACAGATACAGCGTGGCCACACGCTGCTCTAGAGCCAGTACTGTTCTTCCTTCAGAGAAACATGCGTCAACTTTTTTCCCCACAATGTCTCTCGTTTATATTCGCTTGTACATGTCCAAACTCACCAAACATGACATTCAGTAGCTTCTACCTATATATGTGTAACTTTATGAGTTGGATTGGCTATCTTAAAAATGTGTTTATTTTCATTTTCCCTCCATAGAATATTTAGCAAGCAGCTTCCATGAAACTTCGCTATTAATTGTGCCAATTTTGTTAGCATTCTGGTAATATAGGCCCAATGGGCTTTTGATTTTTTTTTTGCCGCACCCTTGTGTACTAAGCCGGTAATACCGTAAATCCTGTGATGAAAGAAGGACGGTTTAACGATATGAACATCTGGATAATTCCCAAACCTAGTGAATCGACCTGAGAAACACAGGGCATCTCAGATGGAACACTCGTGTTTGGTCAAGTTACGGTCGGTCGTAAGTTAACCCAACATTAACGGTTTTAAATGTTGTACAGGAGAAGTGTCCTGTTTATTTATTCATCCGTTATTTATCCGTTATTTATCCGTTATTTTACCAGGTAAGTTGTCCTGTTTATGATCCTATTTCACAACTCTTCCCAAAACCACAACAGTCTTTTAAATGTAATTACGAGAATGATATGTAATTTCCTTTATGTAATGTAAGGATAATCGTGTGTGTTTTTGTTTCTGTGTTTACAGTTTGTTCCATTGCTGTGTGTGTGTGTGTGTGTGTGTGTGTGTGTGTGTGTGTGTGTGTGTGTGTGTGTGTGTGTGTGTGTGTGTGTGTGTGTGTTTACAGTTTGTGTTTTACAGTGTGTGTTTTACAGTGTGTTTGAGTGCGTGCTTGTGTGTTTACAATTTTCTCCAGTGTTACCATGCCTTAACCACAGAAAGCACAGTAAAACCTCAGCCTCAATACCAGAGCTATGTGTGTGTGTGTGTGTGTGTGTGTGTGTGTGTGTGTGTGTGTGTGTGTGTGTCTGTGTCTATGTGTGTGTGTGTGTGTGTGTGTGTGTGTGTGTGTGTGTGTGTGTGTCCACGTATGTCCTCTGGAAAAACAGACAATAACTTCTTCATATCCTGTGTTCTTTCTTCTCAGCACTTACTCCTCTCTCTCCTCCTCCTCCTCCTCCTCCGTTCCTTCACCCCTTGGGTGTGGAGACACCTTTTTCCGTTTCATAGCAGTCTCCCTCGTTCTCAAGCTGTGGTGTGACCGAAAACACGAAGCCACGTGCTACACGCTTGATGCCGTTACCACGGTAACAGGATAAACTAGTCACACTTTTTTCCCCCTGTCCTCCATTTTAAATCAAATCAAATCAAGTTATTGGGAGGCGTAGACAGATTTAGTGATGTTATCGCAGTTGCAGCGATAATGTTTCTAGCTCTGCAGCAGGGCTTTAAATACAACAAACTTTATCCAGAAAAATCTAGCAGTCTAAATAGTGAGTAGGAACCAATGTTTTTAGGAACAGTAAGGGATTGGGGAATTTGCAGTGGAGTGGGGGACGGTTTTGTGTTACACATTCTGGTGTTTCAGATGGCTCATTCCTTCCCAGTTTGGCTGTTGAGAGAGAGTTAACATTTAGTTGGGTGCTTGACATTTAATTATAGTTTTTTTTTTATCCAGATCCGAGAACGAGATTGTTGGCGCTGATTGGACATTATTGTCGATAGAGACGTTTGTTCTGCTGTGTTTAACTAGGAGCTGAAGGGGCCTGGGAGAGAGAGAGAGAGGGAGAGACAGGGCCTGGTGGACCTAAAAGAGGGGGAGAAAAGAGGGGGAGGGAGAGACAGGGCCTGGTGGACCTAAAAGAGGGGGAGAAAGAGGGGGAGGGAGAGAAAGGGGGAGGGGGGGTTGGTGTGGTTGCTATCTGATGGAATGTGTGTGTTTGGCTCCTGTGGCTTTAGCCTCTGGGCTGGTTGCTAGTGATGGAGAGGAGAGATAGAAGAGAATACTATAACCAGCTGGAAGGTCAAGATTTGGTCAAGCTGAAAGCGAGAGAAAAGGGGAGGGGGGAGAGAGGGAGGGAGAGATGGAGGGGGGAGAGAGGGAGGGAGAGATGGAGGGGGAGAGAGGGAGGGAGAGATGGAGGGAGAGATGGAGGGGGGAGAGAGGGAGGGAGAGATGGAAGGGGGGAGAGAGGTTCCGCCACCTCTCTCTCTCTCTCTCTCTCTCTCTCTCTCTCTCTCCATCTCTCTCTCTCTCTCCATCTCTCTCTCTCCATCTCTCTCTCTCTCTCTCTCTCTCTCTCTCTCTCTCTCTCTCTCTCCATCTCTCTCTCTCTCTCACTCCATCTCTCTCTCTATCTCTCTCTCCAACTCTCTCTCTCTCTCCATCTCTCTCTTTCTCTCCATCTCTCTCTCTCTCTCCATCCTTCTCTCTCTCTCCATCTCTCTCTCTCCATCTCTCTCTCTCTCTCTCTCTCTCTCCCTGTCCATCTCTCTCTCTCTCCATCTTTCTCTCTCTCTCCCTGCCCATCTCTCTCTCTCTCCATCTCTCTCTCTCTCCCTGTCCATCTCTCTCTCGCTCATCTCTCGCTCTCCATCTTTGTCATATTATATATATATAAATATACAGTGTTGTAACAATGTACACAAGGGAAAATGAATAAACATAAATATGGGTTGTATTTACAATGGTGTTTGTTCTTCACTGGTTGACCTTTTCTTGTGGCAACAGGTCACACATCTTGATGCTGCTGCATCTCTCTCGCTCTTCATCTCTCTCTCTCTCTCTCTCCCTGTCCATCTCTCTCTCTTCATCTCTCTATTCAGATTCAATTTAAGGGCTTTCTTTGCATGGAAAACACATGTCAACATATGATGGCACAGCTGGCGCTGCAGTACAGCGCCCTTAACCACTGCGCCACCCGGGAGGCCCACATATTGCACTTTTACTTTCTTCTCCAACACTTTGTTTTTGCATTATTTAAACCAAATTGAACATGTTTCATTATTTACTTGAGGCTAAATATATTTTATTGATGTATTATATTAAGTTAAAATAAGTGTTCATTCAGTATTGTTGTAATTTTCATTACTACAAATAAATAAATAAATCGTCCGATTTAATCGGTATCGGCTTTTTTTGGTCCTCCAATAATCGGTATCGGAATCGGCGTTGAAAAATCATAATCGGTCGACCTCTACCTAGTACTGTACGTGATCAGAGGAAAAATACACAATTACGTAGCTCAATTTTTTTGAGGGACTAAACTAAATGGACACTTCCCAGGATGTACCTACGTCAAAACGCTGATATTTCTGATCTGATAGCTTGTTCTCCATCTTCTTTCTAAATAGTGAGCCAACATGCTATTTGTTTCCCTGACTGATTCAAACTGTTTTCTCCTGCTCTCTCTCTCTCTCTCTCGTCTCTCTGCAGCAGACAAATAGTGAGCCAACATGCTATTTGTTTCCCTGACTGATTCAAACTGTTTTCTCCTGCTCTCTCTCTCTCTCTCGTCTCTCTGCAGCAGACAAATAGTGAGCCAACATGCTATTTGTTTCCCTGACTGATTCAAACTGTTTTCTCCTGCTCTCTCTCTCTCTCTCTCGTCTCTCTGCAGCAGACAAATAGTGAGCCATATGTTTGGAACATCATCATCACAATAAAATCACAGTATCAAACAGCAATACATATAGAATCGGGAGAATCACAAAACATATTGTTTCTAGACACTCTAATATAGAAACGTAGTTTATTGTGTCTCTCGTAGACCTTTCTATCTTCTTATATTCTATGATCTATGATGTCAGTCTACAGATGAAAAAAGGGAATTGATTCCTAGCTGTGAGTGATGGGACCAGTTGGCAGTCAGTGAGACGGATGTAGCGTTGTATCCCGAATGGCACCCTATTCTCTATATAGTGCACTACTTTATACCAGGGCCCATAGGCTAGTGCACTACTTTATACCAGGGCCCATAGGCTAGTGCACTACTTTATACCAGGGCCCATAGGGTAGTGCATGACTTTAGACTAGGGCCAATAGGCTAGTGCACTACTTTAGACCAGGGCCCATAGGGTAGTGCACTACTTCAGACCAGGACCCATAGGGTAGTGCACTACTTTAGACCAGGGCCCATAGGGTAGTGCACTACTTCAGACCAGGGCCCATAGGGTAGTGCACTACTTTATACCAGGGCCCATAGGCTAGTGCACTACTTTATACCAGGGCCCATAGGGTAGTGCATGACTTTAGACTAGGGCCCATAGGCTAGTGCACTACTTTAGACCAGGTCCCATAGGATAGTGCACTACTTCAGACCAGGGCCCATAGGGTAGTGCACTACTTTAGACCAGGGCCCATAGGGTAGTACACTACTTCAGACCAGGGCCCATAGGGTAGTGCACTACTTCAGACCAGGGCCCATAGGGTAGTGCACTACTTCAGACCAGGGCCCATAGGGTAGTGCATTACTTCAGACCAGGGCCCATAGGGTAGTGCATTACTTCAGACCAGGGCCCATAGGGTAGTGCATTACTTCAGACCAGGGCCCATAGGGTAGTGCACTACTTCAGACCAGGGCCCATAGGGTAGTGCATTACTTCAGACCAGGGCCCATAGGGTAGTGCACTACTTCAGACCAGGGCCCATAGGGTAGTGCACTACTTCAGACCAGGGCCCATAGGGTAGTGCACTACTTCAGACCAGGGCCCATAGGGTAAAGTAGTGCACTACTTCAGACCAGGGCCCATAGGGTAGTGCACTACTTCAGACCAGGGCCCATAGGGTAGTGCACTACTTCAGACCAGGGCCCATAGGGTAGTGCACTACTTCAGACCAGGGCCCATAGGGTAGTGCACTACTTCAGACCAGGGCCCATAGGGTAGTGCACAACTTCAGACCAGGGCCCATAGGGTAGTGCATTACTTCAGACCAGGGCCCATAGGGTAGTGCACTACTTAATACCAGGGCCCATAGGGTAGTGCACTACTTAATACCAGGGCCCATAGGGTAGTGCACTACTTAATACCAGGGCCCATAGGGTAGTGCACTACTTAATACCAGGGCCCATAGGGTAGTGCACTACTTCAGACCAGGGCCCATAGGGTAGTGCACTACTTCAGACCAGGGCCCATAGGGTAAAGTAGTGCACTACTTTAGACCAGGGCCCATAGGGTAGTGCACTACTTCAGACCAGGGCCCATAGGGTAGTGCACTACTTTATACCAGGGCCCATAGGCTAGTGCACTACTTTATACCAGGGCCCATAGGGTAGTGCATGACTTTAGACTAGGGCCCATAGGCTAGTGCACTACTTTAGACCAGGTCCCATAGGATAGTGCACTACTTCAGACCAGGGCCCATAGGGTAGTGCACTACTTTAGACCAGGGCCCATAGGGTAGTACACTACTTCAGACCAGGGCCCATAGGGTAGTGCACTACTTCAGACCAGGGCCCATAGGGTAGTGCACTACTTCAGACCAGGGCCCATAGGGTAGTGCATTACTTCAGACCAGGGCCCATAGGGTAGTGCATTACTTCAGACCAGGGCCCATAAGGTAGTGCATTACTTCAGACCAGGGCCCATAGGGTAGTGCACTACTTCAGACCAGGGCCCATAGGGTAGTGCATTACTTCAGACCAGGGCCCATAGGGTAGTGCACTACTTCAGACCAGGGCCCATAGGGTAAAGTAGTGCACTACTTTAGACCAGGACCCATAGGGTAGTGCACTACTTCAGACCAGGGCCCATAGGGTAGTGCACTACTTCAGACCAGGGCCCATAGGGTAAAGTAGTGCACTACTTCAGACCAGGGCCCATAGGGTAAAGTAGTGCACTACTTCAGACCAGGGCCCATAGGGTAGTGCACTACTTCAGACCAGGGCCCATAGGGTAGTGCACTACTTCAGACCAGGGCCCATAGGGTAGTGCACTACTTCAGACCAGGGCCCATAGGGTAGTGCACTACTTCAGACCAGGGCCCATAGGGTAGTGCACAACTTCAGACCAGGGCCCATAGGGTAGTGCATTACTTCAGACCAGGGCCCATAGGGTAGTGCACTACTTAATACCAGGGCCCATAGGGTAGTGCACTACTTAATACCAGGGCCCATAGGGTAGTGCACTACTTAATACCAGGGCCCATAGGGTAGTGCACTACTTAATACCAGGGCCCATAGGGTAGTGCACTACTTCAGACCAGGGCCCATAGGGTAGTGCACTACTTCAGACCAGGGCCCATAGGGTAAAGTAGTGCACTACTTCAGACCAGGGCCCATAGGGTAAAGTAGTGCACTACTTCAGACCAGGGCCCATAGGGTAAAGTAGTGCACTACTTCAGACCAGGGCCCATAGGGTAGTGCACTACTTCAGACCAGGGCCCATAGGGTAGTGCACTACTTCAGACCAGGGCCCATAGGGTAAAGTAGTGCACTACTTCAGACCAGGGCCCATAGGGTTGTACACTACTTCAGACCAGGGCCCATAGGGTAGTGCACTACTTTAGACCAGGGCCCATAGGGTAGTGCACTACTTAATACCAGGGCCCATAGGGTAGTGCACTACTTAATACCAGGGCCCATAGGGTAGTGCACTACTTCAGACCAGGGCCCATAGGGTAAAGTAGTGCACTACTTCAGACCAGGGCCCATAGGGTAGTGCACTACTTCAGACCAGGGCCCATAGGGTAAAGTAGTGCACTACTTCAGACCGGGGCCCATAGGGTAAAGTAGTGCACTACTTCAGACCAGGGCCCATAGGGTAGTGCACTACTTCAGACCAGGGCCCATAGGGTAAAGTAGTGCACTACTTCAGACCAGGGCCCATAGGGTAAAGTAGTGCACTACTTCAGACCAGGGCCCATAGGGTAAAGTAGTGCACTACTTCAGACCAGGGCCCATAGGGTAAAGTAGTGCACTACTTCAGACCAGGGCCCATAGGGTAAAGTAGTGCACTACTTCAGACCAGGGCCCATAGGGTAAAGTAGTGCACTACTTCAGACCAGGGCCCATAGGGTAAAGTAGTGCACTACTTCAGACCAGGGCCCATAGGGTAAAGTAGTGCAGTGTGTAGGGAATAGGGTGGCGTTCGGGACACGGAGGCAGAGTATGAAACAGAGGGCTGTGAGAGAACGACCAACAGGTCCGACGGGGAGTTTCTATTGGCTGAGCGGAGACTGGAACCCAGGGCGGCGTCCAAAATGGCTTCCTACTTATTGGAGCAGTCCCTACATGGAGTAGTCCTAACATGGAGCAGTCCTAACATGAAGCAGTCCTAACATGGAGTAGTCCTAACATGGAGTAGTCCTAACATGGAGCAGTCCTAACATGGAGCAGTCCTAACATGGAGCAGTCCCTACATGGAGCAGTCCTAACATGGAGCAGTCCTAACATGGAGCAGTCCTAACATGGAGCAGTCCTTACATGGCATCATCCTTACATGGAGCAGTCCTTACATGGAGCAGTCCTTATATGGAGCAGTCCTTACATGGAGCAGTCCTAACATGGAGCAGTCCTTACAAGGAGCAGTCCTAACATGGAGCAGTCCTAACATGGAGCAGTCCTAACATGGAGCAGTCCTTACATGACATCATCCTTACATGGAGCAGTCCTAACATGGAGCAGTCCTAACATGGAGCAGTCCTAACATGGAGCAGTCCTAACATGGAGCAGTCCTTACATGGCATCATCCTTACATGTAGCAGTCCCTACATGGAGCAGTCCCTACATGGAGCAGTCCTAACATGGAGCAGTCCTAACATGGATCAGTCCTAACATGGAGCAGTCCTAACATGGAGCAGTCCTTACATGGCATCATCCTTACATGGAGCAGTCCTAACATGGAGCAGTCCTTACATGGAGCAGTCCTTATATGGAGCAGTCCCTACATGGAGCAGTCCCTACATGGAGCAGTCCTTACATGGAGCAGTCCTAACATGGAGCAGTCCTTACATGGCATCATCCTTACATGGAGCAGTTCTTACATGGAGCAGTCCTTACATGGAGCAGTCCTTACATGGAGCAGTCCTAACATGGAGCAGTCCTTACATGGAGCAGTCCTAACATGGAGCAGTCCTTACATGGAGCAGTCCTTACATGGAGCAGTCCTAACATGGAGCAGTCCTTACATGGCATCATCCTTACATGGAGCAGTCCTTACATGGAGCAGTCCTTATATGGAGCAGTCCCTACATGGAGCAGTCCCTACATGGAGCAGTCCTTACATGGAGCAGTCCTTACATGGAGCTGTCCTAACATGGAGCAGTCCTTACATGGAGCAGTCCTTACATGGAGCAGTCTTAACATGGAGCAGTCCTTACATGGCATCATCCTTACATGGAGCAGTCCTTACATGGAGCAGTCCTTACATGGAGCAGTCCCTACATGGAGCAGTCCCTACATGGAGCAGTCCTTACATGGAGCAGTCCCTACATGGAGCAGTCCTTACATGGAGTAGTCCTTACATGGAGCAGTCCTAACATGGAGCAGTCCTTACATGGAGCAGTCCTTACATGGAGCACTCCTTACATGGCACCCTCCTTACATGGAGCAGTCCTTACATGGAGCAGTCCTTACATGGCACCCTCCTTACATGGCACCCTCCTTACATGGAGCAGTCCTTACATGGAGCAGTCCCTACATGGAGCAGTCCCTACATGGAGCAGTCCCTACATGGAGCAGTCCTTACATGGAGCAGTCCCTACATGGAGCAGTCCCTACATGGAGCAGTCCTTACATGGAACAGTCCCTACATGGAACAGTCCCTACATGGAGCAGTCCTTACATGGAGCAGTCCTAACATGGAGCAGTCCTTACATGGAGCAGTCCTAACATGGAGCAGTCCTAACATGGAGCAGTCCTAACATGGAGCAGGTCACAGTGGTGCATGAGAGGGGGTTCAATGAATGACATTCTGTAGAGAGCAGAGATGTAATGGAAAGACTGTAAAGTAGAGAGAGTGTGTGTGTGTGTGTGTGTGTGTGAGAGAGAGTGTTTGTGTGTGTGTGAGTGTGTGTGTGTGTGTGTGGGTGTGTGTGAGTGTGTGTGTGTGTGTGTTTGTGTGTGTGTGTTTGTGTGTGTATGTGTGAGTGTGTGTGTGTGTGTGTGCTTTTGTGTGTGCTTTTGTGTGTGTGTGTGTGTGTGTGTGTGTGTGTGTGTGTGTGTGGTCAGTCATAGCCACCAGAGGCAAACAGAAAGAGGAATGTAAAAACTTTCCGCAGAGAAACATTCCTCCTCTCTTAAACAAAACACACACGGTTACACACAGGAAGTGTGTGTGTGTGTGTGTTCTTAAACATGTGTGTGTCCATGTTTACGTTTGTCTTCTCCTTCATTTTTAGAAGTAATTCATGTAATTATGTGTTCTCAGCAAGTCTCTTTCTCTCTCTCTCTCTCTCTCTCTCTCTCTCTCTGTCCCTGTCTCTGTCTGTCTGTCTGTCTCTCTCTCTCTCTCTCTCTTCTCTCTCTCTCTCTCTCAATTCAAGGGGCTTTATTGATTATCAAAATTGGGTTTGTTTTCAAGTTCTTTGTGGATCTGTGTAATCTGAGGGAAATATGTGTCTCTAATATGGTCATACATTTGGCAGGAGGTTAGGAAGTGCATCTCAGTTTCCACCTCATTTTGTGGGCAGTGAGCACATAGCCTGTCTTCTCTTGAGAGCCATGTCTGCCTACGGCGGCCTTTCTCAATAGCAAGGCTATGCTCACTGAGTCTGTACATAGTTAAAGCTTTCCTTAAGTTTGGGTCAGTCACAGTGGTCAGGTATTCTGCCACTGTGTACTCTCTGTTTAGGGCCAAGTAGCATTCTAGTTTGCTCTGTTTTTTTGTTAATTCTTTCGAATGTGTCAAGTAATTATCTTTTTGTTTTCTCATGATTTGGTTGGGTCTAATTGTGCTGTTGTCCTGGGGCTCTGTAGGGTGTGTTTGTGTTTGTGAACAGAGCCCCAGGACCAGCTTGCTTAGGGGACTCTTCTCCAGGTTCATCTCTCTGTAGGTGATGGTTTTGTTATGGAAGGTTTGGGAATCGCTTCCTTTTAGGTGGTTGTAGAATTTAACAGCTCTTTTATGGATTTTGATAATTAGTGGGTGTCGGACTAATTCTGCTCTGCATGCATTATTTGGTGTTCTATGTTGTACACAGAGGATATTTTTGCAGAATTCTGCATGCAGTCTCTCAGTTTGGTGTTTGTCCCATTTTGTGAATTCTTGGTTGGTGAGTGAACCCCAGACCTCACAACCATAAAGGGCAATGGTTTCTATAACTGATTCAAGTATTTTTAGCCAGATCCTAATTGGTGTGTTTAATTTTATGTTCCTTTTGAATGCATTGATGGCATCTCTCTCTTTCTCACTCTCTCTCTGTCTCTCTCTCTCTCTCTCTCTGTCTCTCACTCTCTGTCTCTCACTCTCTCTCTCTCTCTCTCTCTCTCTATGTGTCTCTCTCTCTCTCTCTCTCTCTCTCTGTCTCTCTCTCTCTCTCTGTCTCTCTCTGTCTTTCTCTCTGTCTTTCTCTCTCTCTCTCTGTCTTTCTCTCTGTCTCTCTCTCTCACTCTCTCTCTCTCTCTCTCTCTCTCTCTCTCTCTCTCTCTCTCTCTCTCTCTCTCTCTCTCTCTCTCTCTCTCTCTCTGTGTCTCTCTCCAAGCCTGCATCCTTAATGGGAGCCTGTTCTGTTTTAGTGCACAACTTAAGGCTCTGGTCAGAAGTGGTGTACTATGTAGAGAATTGGGGACCATTTTTAGTGTGTCATTGATCCAGGTCGAGGCTCCAGATCGAGGCTCCAGGGACCTCATATATCAATCATCAGTAGGCACACATCTGTGCATAAACCATACATGGAATAATTTCCAGGCGAAGTGGGAGATTTCTCAGTATTACCTTTAGCTGGAGAGTGTGTGTACATTTACACACAGCCATGACAATGTGTCAGAGCATGTGAGTCGAGTGATCGGAAATTCCCACTCATCGCTCACAGAGCGACTTGCGCACCAGGCTCTCCACGTACTATTCAACCTTCCGCTAAAAAACCGCTCCTCCCTCACAGAAAAGACAAAACCGCTCCTCCCTCACAGAAAAGACAAAACCGCTCCTCCCTCACAGAAAAGACAAACCCGCTCCTCCCCTCACAGAAAATACAAAACCGCTCCTCCCCTCACAGAAAAGACAAAACCTCTCCTCCCTCACAGAAAAGACAAAACTGCTCCTCCCCTCACAGAAAAGACAAAACTGCTCCTCCCTCACAGAAAAGACAAAACTGCTCCTCCCTCACAGAAAAGACAAAACTGCTCCTCCCCTCACAGAAAAGACAAAACCGCTCCTCCCTCACAGAAAAGACAAAACCGCTCCTCCCTCACAGAAAAGACAAAACCGCTCCTCCCCTCACAGAAAAGACAAAACCGCTCCTCCCCTCACAGAAAAGACAAAACCGCTCCTCCCTCACAGAAAAGACAAAACCGCTCCTCCCTCACAGAAAAGACAAAACCGCTCCTCCCCTCACAGAAAAGACAAAACCGCTCCTCCCCTCACAGAAAAGACAAAACCGCTCCTCCCTCACAGAAAAGACAAAACCGCTCCTCCCCTCACAGAAAAGACAAAACCGCTCCTCCCTCACAGAAAAGACAAAACCGCTCCTCCCCTCACAGAAAAGACAAAACCGCTCCTCCCTCACAGAAAAGACAAAACCGCTCCTCCCCTCACAGAAAAGACAAACCCGCTCCCCCCTCACAGAAAAGACAAAACCGCTGCTGCAAATTCGCTCCGTTCATTAAAATCCCCAGGTAACCAACACCCATCACATTTTCTGGACCGAAACAACATGAAAGAGCGACTAAGAAGCACTCTGCATTTCAAATAGGCTACATGTCATATTGAACAGTATATAAACACTCTAAATAGGCTACATGTCATATTGCCTTCTGCCTTCTTCCTGGAGAGTTCTTTATTCTGATCTGATAAAACATACACCTCCTCCTGCCTTCTTCCTGGAGAGTTCTTTATTCTGATCTGATAAAACATACACCTCCTCCTGCCTTCTTCCTGGAGAGTTCTTTATTCTGATCTGATAAAACATACACCTCCTCCTGCCTTCTTCCTGGAGAGTTCTTTATTCTGATCTGATAAAACATACACCTCCTCCTGCCTTCTTCCTGGAGAGTTCTTTATTCTGATCTGATAAAGCATACACCTCCTCCTGCCTTCTTCCTGGAGAGTTCTTTATTCTGATCTGATAAAACATACACCTCCTCCTGCCTTCTTCCTGGAGAGTTCTTTATTCTGATCTGATAAAACATACACCTCCTCCTGCCTTCTTCCTGGAGAGTTCTTTATTCTGATCTGATAAAACATACACCTCCTCCTGCCTTCTTCCTGGAGAGTTCTTTATTCTGATCTGATAAAACATACACCTCCTCCTGCCTTCTTCCTGGAGAGTTCTTTATTCTGATCTGATAAAACATACACCTCCTCCTGCCTTCTTCCTGGAGAGTTCTTTATTCTGATCTGATAAAACATACACCTCCTCCTGCCTTCTTCCTGGAGAGTTCTTTATTCTGATCTGATAAAACATACACCTCCTCCTGCCTTCTTCCTGGAGAGTTCTTTATTCTGATCTGATAAAACATACACCTCCTCCTGCCTTCTTCCTGGAAAGTTCTTTATTCTGATCTGTCATGATTCCGTAAAACAGAATGTGTTACAGTCCCTGATGTCTTTATCGAGGCTGTAAACAATTGGTATTTATCAATGGTTATCTCCTATTGGTGTGCGTATGACGATTGTAGGATAAATCACACTTTTTTTTCTATGCTTACAAAAATAAAAAATAATGTTCGTAAGTAGTGTTTTAGAATAGTTTTTACTCAATTTTGCCAAATGAGGCCCCAGGTCCTCAGGGACATCAACCTGTGACTCTACACAGAGAAACCCTGTCTGTCTGGGGCTTGATACCCTCCCTTGACCACTCTCCCATCAGAGAACCAGAACAGGGCATCTATCCCCTTAATATCTAATATCAATGAGTCAAGGGAGATGTGTACACACACACACACACACACACACACACACACACACACACACACACACACACACACACACACACACACACACACACACACACACACACACACACACACACACACACACACACACAGACAAACAGACAGACAGACAGACAGACAGACAGACAGACAGACAGACAGACAGACAGACAGACAGACAGACAGACAGACAGACAGACAGACAGACAGACAGACAGACAGACAGACAGACAGACAGACAGACAGACAGACAGACAGACAGACAGACAGACAGACAGACAGACAGACAGACAGACAGACAGACAGACAGACAGACAGACAGACAGACAGACAGACAGACAGACAGACAGACAGACAGACAGACAGACAGACAGACAGACAGACAGACAGACAGACAGACAGACAGACAGACAGACAGACAGACAGACAGACAGAAGCACACATTGTGTGGCTGTTTGGTGTTCACATGGGAGTTCTCTCTTCTTTCCATCCCTCTTTTCCCCCTCTCCTCCCTGATAAAGCAGGCCTTGTGTGGATAGTGTGGGTGTAAGGAGGGGAAGAGGGAGGAGGAAGGGGGGAACGAGGAGGAGGGGAAGAAAGGGGGGAGGGGAAGGAGAGGGAGGGGGGGGGGTGGAAGGGAGGAAGGGAGGAAGCCCTTAGTACTGACATTGGAAGTCAGAGGTTGAGGAGCAGGCCAAGGGGAAGTATGTGTGTGTGAGTATGAGAGAGAGAGATGGGTGTGGGGTAAAGTCAAACTCTGATGGTAGTCCCCGAACAGACAAAGTGGGGACAGTGGTCCCCTGTGGTGGGGGTGGGGGGGGATTGGCTGTATTGACTGGTGCTGTCGGTGGGACTTCTCTTTTTAAGATGTATTCAGCCCAATAGGACTTAGGCATGGGGGTAGAAAGGAAAGTTAAACACCATTATGAATGTTTCATTCCAACACACACCTGGGATAACTCTGAGTAGAGTTAAACCATGTCTGCATCATGGAGACAGTCAGGTTCTACACCTGCATGGCTTGCTGTTTGGGGTTTTAGGCTGGGTTTCTGTACAGCACTTTGTGACAGTTGATGTAAGAAGGGCTTTATAAATACATTTGATTGATAAACCACGAAGACAGTCAGGTTAAACCATGAAGACAGTCAGGTTAAACCATGAAGACAGTCAAGTTAAACCATGAAGACAGTCAGGTTAAACCATGAAGACAGTCAGGTTAAACCACGAAGACAGTCAGCCAGGTTAAACCATGAAGACAGCCAGGTTAAACCATGAAGACAGTCAGTCAGGTTAAACCATGAAGACAGCCAGGTTAAACCATGAAGACAGTCAGGTTAAACCATGAAGACAGTCAGGTTAAACCATGAAGACAGTCAGGTTAAATCATGAAGACAGTCAGGTTAAACCATGAAGACAGCCAGGTTAAACCATGAAGACAGTCAGGTTAAACCATGAAGACAGTCAGGTTAAACCATGAAGACAGCCAGGTTAAACCATGAAGACAGTCAGGTTAAACCATGAAGACAGTCAGGTTAAATCATGAAGACAGTCAGGTTAAACCATGAAGACAGCCAGGTTAAACCATGAAGACAGTCAGTCAGGTTAAACCATGAAGACAGCCAGGTTAAAACATGAAGACAGTCAGGTTAAACAATGAAGACAGTCAGGTTAAACCATGTCTGGATCATGAAGACAGTCAGGTTAAACCATGAAGACAGTCAGGTTAAACCATGAAGACAGTCAGGTTAAACCACGAAGACAGTCGGCCAGGTTAAACCATGAAGACAGTCAGGTTAAACCACGAAGACAGTCAGGTTAAACCATGAAGACAGTCAGGTTAAACCAAGAAGACAGTCAGGTTAAACCATGAAGACAGTCAGGTTAAACCATGAAGACAGTCAGGTTAAACCATGAAGACAGTCAGGTTAAACCACGAAGACAGTCAGGTTAAACCATGAAGACAGTCAGGTTAAACCACGAAGACAGTCAGGTTAAACCAGACTGATTGAATGGTGACAGACTTGTTGACGCTTGAGTTCTGTCTGTTTTTTTCCTGTCTCATGTTTAGGCGACGTTAAATGACACTCAAACTGACTATTTAAAAACGTTTAGCTTGGCTATGGAATAGACTGTTGCTATGAGAATATACTGTTGCTATGGAAAAAGTAAGCCTAGTGATTGTTGCTGTTTACGTGGATTTACAACACTCATGCAGCCATATATGCAGGCGTACCCACACACGCGGACACACACACACTCATGATCACAATGTTCCATGAGGAAGTTGAGGGTAGCGGTGACACCTTCCTGTGGGAACATCTTGGCTACAAAAAGAAATGCACATGTGTGTGTGTGTGTCTTCCTCTGCCTGGGCTCAACTCCTCTCATCTGCTGAGCGTCACACTTTTCCCATTCCAACCTCCATGCTTCCGGACTTCCAAAACCTGTTAAAACCTGGGAAGAAAATCAGTCTCATTGTCTCTAGGCCAAGAGTGGTTCTTAAAACTCTCCTCGTGACCCCCAGAAACCTCTCCTCCGTGACCCCCAGAAACCTCTCCTCTGTGACCCCCAGAAAACTCCTCGGTGACCCCCAGAAATCTCCCCTAAGTGACCCCCAGAAACCTCTCCTCGGTGACCCCCAGAAACATCTCTTCGGTGAGCCCCAGAAACCTCTCCTCCGTGACCCCCAGAAACCTCCCCTCGGTGACCCCCAGAAACCTCCCCTCGGTGACCCCCAGAAACCTCCCCTCGGTGACCCCCAGAAACATCTCCTCAGTGACCCCCAGACAATTCCACTCGGTGACCCCCCCAGAAACCTCTCCTCGGTGATCCCCCAGAAACCTCTCCTCGATGACCCCCCAGAAACCTCTCCTCGATGACCCCCCAGAAACCTCTCCTCGATGACCCCCCAGAAACCTCTCCTCGATGACCCCCCAGAAACCTCTCCTCGATGACCCCCCAGAAACCTCTCCTCGATGACCCCCCAGAAACCTCTCCTCGATGACCCCCCAGAAACCTCTCCTCGATGACCCCCCAGAAACCTCTCCTCTGTGACCCCCCAGAAACCTCTCCTCGATGTCCTCCCATCCCCAGAAACCCCCCCTCGGTGTCCCCCCAGCCCCAGAAACCTCTCCTCGGTGTCCCCCCAGCCCCAGAAACCTCTCCTCGGTGTCCCCCCAGCCCCAGAAACCCCCCCTCGGTGGCTACCAGTCGTTCCATGTGTTTGAACTATTCCACAGCAGCTGATGTGTAATCGTAAAGCCCCTGAGTAGGTGAATCAGGCTGAGTTAGTTCAGGGCTACAGAAACATGATGAAACGTCTGGTGGTCCCTGAGGAGAGCTTTTCAAAACCACCGGTCTGTAATAAATCATTTCAACTATGTGGTTTTCAGAGAACATATATAGCCTAGTCATCACATCAACCAAAATGGAAAAGACCGGGACAGAGACGCACGCTGTTCACACATACTGTCTGTTGATTATTCTCCCACTGGGCTACAGACCTGTCTCTCACACACACAAACACACACACATAAACACACACACGCACACACACATACACACACACACGTTAATTAATAGAGTGTTGATGGGTGACCTCAGTCTGCAGACCAATGGGGACTGTGTGTGTTGGGAGGAGACACAGAGAGGACATTGTTCTCTCCTCCTCAGCCTGGTGTGACCTCACCCTCCCTGGGCATCTGTCACCATGGCACTGCCCTCTACACGATCGCACACACACGATCACACACACACACAATCACACACACACACAATCACAAGCACACACACGATCACACACACACACAAACACACACGCAGACACACGATCACACGACCACACGACCACATGATCACACACAAACACACAATCACACGATCACACACACACACACACAATTACACATGCAGACACACACACACATATACACACACACACACACACACATATACAAACACATAAACACACACACGATCACATACACACACAATCATACACACACAAGATCACACACACGATCAAAAACACACACACGATCACATGCACATACACACACACACGATCACACACACACGCACATACACACACACACGATCACACACACACAATCACACACGCAGACACACGATCACACACACAATCACACACGCAGACACACGATCACAAACACACACACGATCACACACGCAGACACACGATCACAAACACACACACGATCACACACATACATATGCACACACACACAATCACACACGCAGACACACGATCACACGATCACACACATACACACGATCACACACACACAATCACACGCACATACATGATCGCACACACACGATCGCACACACACGATCGCACACACACGCACACACACGAATGCTCACGCATGCACACACACACGCACGCACACACACACACACACACACACACACACACACACACACACACACACACACACACACACACACACACACACACACACACACACACACAGGTAAATGTCATCCCACAAGAGGTATTGCACTTTTGGGTTGGGTTGGCAGGGTTGGTTGGGCAGGGTTGGGTTGGCAGGGTTGGCTGGGCAGGGTTGGGTTGGCAGGGTTGGGTTGGCAGGGTTGGGTTGGCAGGGTTGGCTGGGCAGGGTTGGGTTGGCAGGGTTGGCTGGGCAGGGTTGGGTTGGCAGGGTTGGCAGGGTTGGGTTGGCAGGGTTGGTTGGGCAGGGTTGGGTTGGCAGGGTTGGCTGGGCAGGGTTGGGTTGGCAGGGTTGGGTTGGCAGGGTTGGCCGGGCAGGGTTGGGTTGGCAGGGTTGGCTGGGCAGGGTTGGGTTGGCAGGGTTGGCTGGGCAGGGTTGGGTTGGCAGGGTTGGCTGGGCAGGGTTGGCTGGGCAGGGTTGGGTTGGCAGGGTTGGGTGGGCAGGGTTGGGTTGGCAGGGTTGGGTTGGCAGGGTTGGCAGGGTTGGGTTGGGTTGGGTTGGCAGGGTTGGGTTGGCAGGGTTGGGTTGGCAGTGTTGGCTAGAACTCAGTCTCTAGGCTCTATACCAGGGGAAGACTGCTGTCGTGTGTGTGTGTGTGTGTGTGTGTGTATATGGATGTATGTGTGTGTGTGTGTGTGTGTGTGTGTGTGTGTGTGTGTGTGTGTGTGTGTGTGTGTGTGTGTGTGTGTGTGTGTATATATGTGTGTGTGTATGTGTGTATGTGTGTGTGTGTGTGTATGTGTGTTTGTGTGTATATGTGTGTATGTGTGTATATGTGTGTGTGTGTATATGTGTGTGTGTGTGTATATGTGTGTGTGTGTGTATGTATGTGTATGTGTGCGTGTGCGTGTGTGTGTACATGTGTAATTGCAACCATAAAATCATTCCTCTACTATTTCCATTAAATGCATTCCTTTTACCCAGCCTGTAGACCAGGGGAGACGGAGGGAGGAGGGGAGACTCATTCCCTTTACCCAGCCTGTAGACCAGGGGAGACTCATTCCCTTTACCCAGCCTGTAGACTAGGGGAGATGGTGGGAGGAGGGGAGACTCATTCCCTTTACCCAGCCTGTAGACCAGGGGATAAGGAGGGAGGAGGGGAGACTCATTCCCTTTACCCAGCCTGTAGACCAGGGGATAAGGAGGGAGGAGGGGAGACTCATTCCCTTTACCCAGCCTGTAGACCAGGGGAGAAGGAGGGAGGAGGGGAGACTCATTCCCTTTACCCAGCCTGTAGACCAGGGGAGAAGGAGGGAGGAGGGGAGACTCATTCCCTTTACCCAGCCTGTAGACCAGGGGAGAAGGAGGGAGGAGGGGAGACTCATTCCATTTACCCAGCCTGTAGACCAGGGGAGATGGGAGGCAAAGGTCTCTCTCTCTCTCTCTCTCTCTCTCTCTCTCTCTCTCCGTCTGTTGTCTCTCCCTGTCTCTCGTCTCTCTCTTTCAACACAGAAGGTTTAATGGAGAAGGTTTAATGGAGAAGGTTTAATGGAGAAGGTTAATGGAGAAGGTTTAATGGAGAAGGTTTCATGGAGAAGGTTAATGGAGAAGGTTTAATGGAGAAGGTTTACTGGAGAAGGTTAATGGAGAAGGTTTAATGGAGAAGGTTCAATGGAGAAGGTTAATGGAGAAGGTTTAATGGAGAAGGTTTCATGGAGAAGGTTAATGGAGAAGGTTTCATGGAGAAGGTTTCATGGAGAAGGTTTCATGGAGACGGTTTCATGGAGAAGGTTAATGGAGAAGGTTAATGGAGAAGGTTTAATGGAGAAGGTTTAATGGAGAAGGTTAATGGAGAAGGTTTAATGGAGAAGGTTTCATGGAGAAGGTTTCATGGAGAAGGTTAATGGAGAAGGTTTAATGGAGAAAGTTTAATGGAGAAGGTTTCATGGAGAAGGTTTCGTGGAGAAGGTTAATGGAGAAGGTTTCATGGAGAAGGTTTCATGGAGAAGGTTTCATGGAGAAGGTTTCATGGAGAAGGTTAATGGAGAAGGTTTAATGGAGAAGGTTTACTGGAGAAGGTTAATGGAGAAGGTTTAATGGAGAAGGTTCAATGGAGAAGGTTAATGGAGAAGGTTTAATGGAGAAGGTTTCATGGAGAAGGTTAATGGAGAAGGTTTCATGGAGAAGGTTTCATGGAGAAGGTTTCATGGAGACGGTTTCATGGAGAAGGTTAATGGAGAAGGTTAATGGAGAAGGTTTAATGGAGAAGGTTTAATGGAGAAGGTTAATGGAGAAGGTTTAATGGAGAAGGTTTCATGGAGAAGGTTTCATGGAGAAGGTTAATGGAGAAGGTTTAATGGAGAAAGTTTAATGGAGAAGGTTTCATGGAGAAGGTTTCGTGGAGAAGGTTAATGGAGAAGGTTTCATGGAGAAGGTTTCATGGAGAAGGTTTCATGGAGAAGGTTTCATGGAGAAGGTTTCATGGAGAAGGTTAATGGAGAAGTTTTAATGGAGAAAGTTTAATGGAGAAGGTTTCATGGAGAAGGTTTCGTGGAGAAGGTTAATGGAGAAGGTTTCATGGAGAAGGTTTCATGGAGAAGGTTTCATGGAGAAGGTTTCATGGAGAAGGTTTCATGGAGAAGGTTTTTGGGAATGCCCTACCAACTACCATTAGCATCATCGCTAATGGTTATATAAAGTGCACAGACAGGATCATTCTCGTTTGCCTCTTCAATAAGTTGTCTTGTGATAAACTCGGGCAAATAAATATATTTCAGAGAGGGAGAGAGAGACGGACTGTCCGTCATCTCTCGCTTTGTGATTGACATGCGCCTAGATCACCAGAAGATGCATATTGTTTAATCTAGTGGGAGAGGGCTCGACGGACCAGCAAGTTGAAACTTTTAAATGAAAAGTAGTATTTAATGAAGTTAGACAATGTCTTTAACCGGCTGATTAGCCGACAGCAGATGGAAAACACTGCTAACCCAGAGAGAGAGAGACAGAGAGAGACGACAGCAGATGGAAAACACTGCTAACCCAGAGAGAGAGAGACGACAGCAGATGGAAAACACTGCTAACCCAGAGAGAGAGAGACAGAGAGAGACGACAGCAGATGGAAAACACTGCTAACCCAGAGAGAGAGAGACAGACAGCAGATGCAAAACATTGCTAACCCAGAGTGAGAGAGACAGAGAGAGATGGACAGCAGATGGAAAACACGGCTAACCCAGAGAGAGAGAGAGACGGACAGCAGATGGAAAACACTGCTAACCCAGAGAGAGAGAGACAGAGAGAGACGACAGCAGATGGAAAACACTGCTAACCCAGAGAGAGAGAGAGAGACGGACAGCAGATGGAAAACACTGCTAACCCAGAGAGGTAGAGGGAGAGGGAGAGAGAGAGAGAGAGAGACGGACAGCAGATGGAAAACACTGCTAACCCAGAGAGAGAGAGACAGAGAGAGAGAGAGACGGACAGCAGATGGAAAACACTGCTAACCCAGAGAGAGAGAGACAGAGAGAGAGAGAGAGAGAGACGGACAGCAGATGGAAAACACTGCTAACCCAGAGAGAGAGAGACGGACAGCAGATGCAAAACATTGCTAACCCAGAGTGAGAGAGACAGAGAGAGATGGACAGCAGATGGAAAACACTGCTAACCCAGAGAGAGAGAGAGAGAGACGGACAGCAGATGGAAAACACTGCTAACCCAGAGAGGTAGAGGGAGAGGGAGAGAGAGAGAGAGAGAGACGGACAGCAGATGGAAAACACTGCTAACCCAGAGAGAGAGAGACAGAGAGAGAGAGAGACGGACAGCAGATGGAAAACACTGCTAACCCAGAGAGAGAGAGACAGAGAGAGAGAGAGAGAGAGACGGACAGCAGATGGAAAACACTGCTAACCCAGAGAGAGAGAGACGGACAGCAGATGCAAAACATTGCTAACCCAGAGTGAGAGAGACAGAGAGAGATGGACAGCAGATGGAAAACACTGCTAACCCAGAGAGAGAGAGAGAGACGGACAGCAGATGGAAAACACTGCTAACCCAGAGAGGTAGAGGGAGAGGGAGAGAGAGAGAGAGAGAGACGGACAGCAGATGGAAAACACTGCTAACCCAGAGAGGGAGAGAGAGAGACGGACAGCAGATGGAAAACACTGCTAACCCAGAGAGAGAGAGAGAGAGAGAGAGACGGACAGCAGATGGAAAACACTGCTAACCCAGAGAGAGAGAGAGAGAGAGAGAGAGAGAGAGAGAGAGATGGACAGCATATGGAAAACACTGCTAACCCAGAGAGAGAGAGAGAGAGAGAGAGAGAGAGATGGACAGCAGATGGAAAACACTGCTAACCCAGAGAGAGAGAGAGAGAGACGGACAGCAGATGGAAAACACTGCTAACCCAGAGAGGGAGAGGGAGAGGGAGAGAGAAAGAGAGCGAGAGACGGACAGCAGATGGAAAACACTTCTAATCCAGTCCTTCACCACATAACCAACAGATCTGTGTGTGAGGAATAATGGTCTGGGGCTGTTTTTCATGGTTCGGGCCCCTTAGTTCCAATGAAGGGAAATCTTAACGCTACAGCATACAATGATATTCTAGACGATTCTGTACTTCCAACCGTGTGGTAACAGTTCTGGGAAGGCCCTTCCCTGTTTCAGCATGACAATGCCCCCATGCACAAAGCAAGGTCCATACAGAAATGGTTTGTCGAGATCGGTGTGGAAGAACCTGACTGGCCTGCACAGAGCCCTGACCTCAACCCTATTGAACACCTTTGGGATTCATTGGAACGCCAACTGAGAGCCAGGCCTAATCGCCCAACATCAGTGCCCAACCTCACTAATACTCTTGTGGCTGAATGGAACCAAGTCCCTGCAGCAATGTTCCAACATCTAGTGGAAAGTCTTCCCAGAAGAGTGGAGGCTTTTATAGCAGCAAAGGGGGGGACCAACTCCATATTAATGCCCCTGTTTTTGAAAAGAGATGTTCAACGATCAGGTGTCCACATACTTTAGTCATATAGTGTACTTAATGTTAACCCAGTCAGTCACCACATATTCAACATTACCTTATTAACATACACAATGCTGACCAAACCAGAGAGAAACCTTTTCAATGACCACAGGATGGGAATGTGGAATGACTGAGCGTGCTTCCCAAACTGGACACTATTCTCTCTAGAGCTCTGGTCTAAAGTAGTGCACTGTGTATGGAATAGGGTCCCATAGAGCTCTGGTCTAAAGTATTGCACTGTGTAGGGAATAGGGTCCCATAGAGCTCTGGTCTAAAGTAGTGCACTATGTAGGGAATAGGGTGCCATAGAGCTCTGGTCTAAAGTATTGCACTATGTAGGGAATAGGGTCCCATAGAGCTCTGGTCTAAAGTAGTGCACTGTGTAGGGAATATGGTCCCATAGAGCTCTGGTCTAAAGTAGTGCACTGTGTAGGGAATAGGGTCCCATAGAGCTCTGGTCTAAAGTAGTGCACTGTGTAGGGAATATGGTCCCATAGAGCTCTGGTCTAAAGTAGTGCACTATGTAGGGAATAGGGTCCCATAGAGCTCTGGTCTAAAGTAGTGCACTGTGTAGGGAATAGGGTGCCATTTGGGACGGAATCAGAATGTTTCCTACTGGGCTGTTTGTTCCAGAATGTTGTGGGGTTTTGTGTTTCCAAGGGGACCTGGTTGGAGTGAAGGACTGGGCCTGTCTGAATGGGACCTCAGTGGGCCCTGGTCAGAGGTAATGCACTGGACATATTAGGGTGTCTTTGCAGATGCAGCATAACAGAACTGAAGGCTTCACTTGGGATGGAAGAGTATGGGACATGTTATTGCTGAAAGCAACCAAGAATCTGACAAAAAAAATGTATTCAGTGTACTTGTGACTCTGTTTGACTTGGATCTAAAGCAGCTGTGTGTAAAATACATGTTTTTCACCTCTCTCTCACCTCTCTCTCTCTCTGTCTCTCTCTCTGAATGTCTCTCTCTCTCCCTCTCTCTCTCTGTGTATGTCTTTCTCTCTCTCTCTGTATGTCTCTCTCTCTCTCTCTCTCTCTGTCTCTCTCTCTCTCTCTCTCTCTCTCTCTGTCTCTCTCTCTCTCTCTGAATGTCTCTCTCTCTCCCTCTCTCTCTGTATGTCTTTCTCTCTCTCTCTCTGTATGTCTCTCTCTCTCTCTCTCTCTCTGTATGTATGTCTCTCTCTCTCTGAATGTCTCTCTCTCTCTCTGTATGTCTCTCTCTCTCTCTGAATGTCTCTCTCTCTCTCTCTGAATGTCTCTCTCTCTCTCTGTATGTCTCTCTCTCTCTCTGAATGTCTCTCTCTGTATGTCTCTCTCTCTCTCTATATATAAAAATATATATGTCTCTCTGTATGTCTCTCTCTCTCTGTATGTCTCTCTGTATGTCTCTCTCTCTCTCTCTCTCTCTGTATCTCTCTCTCTCTCTGTGTGTATGTCTCTCTCCTGTCTCTCTCTCTCTCTCTGTATGTCTCTCTCTCTGTGTGTATGTCTCTCTCCTGTCTCCCTCTCTCTCGCGCTCTCTCTTGCTCTCTCTCTCTCTCTCTCTCTCTCTATGTCTCTCTCTCTCTCTCTCTGTATGTCTCTCTCTTTCTCTCTCTCTGTATGTCTCTCTCCTGTCTCCCTCTCTCTGTATGTATGTCTCTCTGTCTCTGTATGTCTCTCTCTCTGTATGTATGTCTCCCTCTCTCTGTCTCTCTCTCTCTGTATGTCTCCCTCTCTCTGTCTCTCTCCTCTCTCTCTCTGTATGTCTCTCTCCTGTCTCTCTCTCTCTCTCCTCTCTCTCTGTATGTCTCTCTCTCTCCTCACTCTCTGTATGTCTCTCTCTCTCCCCCCTCTCTCTCTCTGTATGTCTCTCTCTCTCCTCTCTCTCTATATGTCTCTCTCTCTCCTCTGTCTGTCTGTCTGTCTGTCTGTCTGTCTGTCTGTCTGTCTGTATGTCTGTCTGTCTGTCTATCTCTGTATGTCTCTCTCCTCTCTCTCTCTCTCTCTCTCTCTCTCTCTCTCTGTATGTCTCTCTCCTCTCTCTCTCTCTCTCTCTCTCTCTCTCTCTCTCTCTGTCTGTCTGTCTGTCTGTCTGTCTGTCTGTCTGTCTGTCTGTCTGTCTGTCTGTCTGTCTGTCTGTCTGTCTATCTATCTCTGTCTCTCACTCTCTCTGTATGTCTCTCTCTCTCTCCTCCCTCTCTCTCTCTGTATGTCTCTCTCTCTCTCTTTCTCCAGATAGAAGATGATGGAAAGGCAGAACAGTGTAACAAGCTGAGGGTGGGAGATGAGCTGGTGAATATTAATGGATCAGCCCTGTATGGTTCACGACAAGAGGCCCTCATCCTCATCAAGGGATCCTATAGGATACTGAAGATCACCGTACGCAGGTAGGAGCTGACAAACCAAGTGGTTCGTCACTAATTGCCATAGTCATAAACCCCAGCTATTTCTGCAATTGATCATCTTAAATTTGATTTTTAGCCTTGTCCTAACCTTTTCCCTTACCTTAACCACACTGTTAACTTTATGCCCAATCCTAAACTCTGGGTTAGTGTTTGGCCTGGGTAGGCCGTCATTGTAAATAAAAGTTTGTTCTTAACAGACTTGCATAGAAAAAGTTTAAATAAAATACAAATAAAAACCTTAAATTAAGCCTAAAAAGCCCATTTTGACTTTGTGGCTGTGGAATCTGACTTTGTGGCTGTGGAATCTGACTTTGTGGCTGTGGAATCTGACTTTGTGGCTGTGGAATCTGACTTTGTGGCTGTGGAATCTGACTTTGTGGCTGTGGAATCTGACTTTGTGGCTGTGGAATCTGACTTTGTGGCTGTGGAATCTGACTTTGTGTCAGGAAACCGTGTCAGTGTCTTGTGCTTGTGGGCGGTTTCTCTTCTTTCTTTACGTTACATTCATTTGACGTCACAGGATAGGGTTATTCACTTCCACAACTTTCACACTAGTACGGTTGAAGGAAATTGAGATACACCCAGACAAAGTGCCCTTTGACCTTTTAGGATTTGACAGGAAGCTGTGAATCTGTGAGGAGGACATAAGTCTGCCCTCTCTCATCCTGTGTGTGTCAGAGGGGGGTCAAGAGTGACCTATCGTTTTAATCTGATGTAAGCAGACCTCAGATCAACCAAAACACACAGCTAAGATAACGTCTGGTGTTGTCCCAGGATTACACACACACACACACACACACACACACACACACACACACACACACACACACACACACACACTCTCACTCTCACTCTCTCACACACACACACACACACACACACACACACACACACACACACACACACACACACACACACACACACACACACACACTTTAGTGCCCCACCCTGGCAGTTTGCCTGTCTCAGCAGAACTAATGGCAGTAGTGTTTCCACCCAGAAGCCAGTCTATCACAGACTCACCCAGGGTTTGGATGGTAAAGAGGGACTTTCCCCTGGCCTGGTTCTCACATTGACTCCTGTTCATGTCGCACTGCCTCCGTGTGGTCAGGGTGAGAACTGGACCAAATACATTTTATAGCTTGTTCCAAAGAAAGATGACAAAAGAACTGACTTTAGTGACATGATATATTTACCAATGAACATATATGGGAGCAGTCAGCCTAGTACAACAGGACACATAACTGTGACCCATCTCAACTACTAGAGTCTTCCTCAGGCAGCGTTGTCACAAACCCCCACTATATTGTCACTCCGGTAGATATGAAGGACATGGAAAGGCCTCGGTGTAAGTATGCACCAATGGGTTAAAGGGTAAATCTAGCAGTTTTCATCTCAATATCAAATCTACAGTTTCCAATTTAAAATGGTTAAAAAATTAAAACAAAAATAGCTTCTTAGCAAAGGGCAATTTCTTAAACAATAATTTTGCTTGGACTGTCTGGGAGTGGTCTGAGTGGGGAGGTTTGGAACTCTCTTTCTTATTGGTCTATTAACTAATTTACTGCTTGGTGATGTCACCATAGAAGTCCAAAACTCTATCCCACCAAAACAGGATGACATTTCAGGAAGTCTTTCCAAACAGCTCTTACACTAAAAGGACATTATCATCATTTACACAATTTCACAGTATTATTCCAACCTCCTAGGGTGTAAATATTAAACACGGTAGAATCACATTTTTGACTGGACTGGGCCTTTAACATGAACATGAGAGTTGTTTCTGATGAATTAAACCAAATCCCAAGCTTTTAAAAATGTTATCAACATCTATATGTGTTCTGAGAGACGTTGGTCAGGACTGACTAGAATGGCTTCCTTGACGGTGCGAGAGCTGGAAGTGGTGCTGGAGGGCCAGTAGGAGGCAGTCTTTCCTCTGGTCTAAAAAATATCCCAATGCCCCAGGGCAGTGATTGGGGACATTGCCCTGTGTAGGGTGCAGTCTTTCGGATGGGACGTAAATGAGTGTCCTGACTCTCTGTGGTCACTAAAGAGTAGTGGTGTTAACCCCGGTGGCCTGGCTAAATTCCCAATCTGGCCTTTATACCATCATGGCCACCTAATCATCATCAGCTTCCAATTGGCTCATTCATCCCCCTCCTCTCCCCTGTAACTATTCCCTAGGTTGTTGCTGTAAATGAGAAAGTGTTCTCAGTCAACTTTAGTCAACTCTCAGTCAACTAAAATAAGGTTTAAGTAAAATGTGTTTCACTCAGGAGGACATTCTCACCAGACTGTAGGGGATTATTTCTGTTGCTTTGCAACATAGTTGTGATGGTGTGTTTGTCTCATTGTGGATTACTTAGCATGAGTTTCAACCTCCTCTCTGTCATCAACCCTCCACCTCCTCTCTATCATCAAAACTCCACCTCCTCTCTATCATCAACCCTCCACCTCCTCTCTGTTATCAACCCTCCACGTCCTCTCTATCATCAACCCTCCACCTCCTCTCTGTCATCAACCCTCCACCTCCTCTCTGTCATCAACCCTCCACCTCCTCTCTATCATCAACCCTCCATCTCTCTATCATCAACCCTCCACCTCCTCTCTGTCATCAACCCTCCACCTCCTCTCTGTCATCAACCCTCCACCTCCTCTCCATCATCAACCCTCCATCTCTCTATCATCAACCCTCCACCTCCTCTCTGTCATCAACCCTCCACCTCCTCTCTGTCATCAATCCTCCACCCCCTTCTGTCATCAACCCTCCACCTCCTCTCTGTCATCAACCCTCCACCTCCTCTCTGTCATCAACCCTCCACCTCCTCTCTGTAATCAACACTCCACCTCCTCTCTATCA
>NC_143030.1:11824592-11919592 GCF_057628025.1 Oncorhynchus mykiss
CCTCGCTCCTAACCCTAACCCTAGCTCCTAACTCTAACCCTAACCCTCTCTCCCAACCCTAACCCTCGCTCCTAACCCTAACCCTAGCTCCTAACTCTAACCCTAACCCTCGCTCCCAACCCTAACCCTCGCTCCTAACCCTAACCCTCGCTCCTAACCCTAACCCTCGCTCCTAACCCTAACCCTCGCTCCTAACCCTAAAACTAACCCTAACCCTCGCTCCTAACCCTAACCCTAAAACTAACCCTAACCCTCGCTCCTAACCCTAACCCTTGCTCCTAACCCTAACCCAAGCTCCTAACCCTAACCCAAGCTCCTAACCCTAAAACTAACCCTAGCTCCTAACCCTAAACTAACCCTAGCTCCTAACCCTAAACCTCGCTCCTAACCCTAACCCAAGCTCCTAACCCTAGCTCCTAACCCTAACCCTAGCTCCTAACCCTAAACCTAACCCTAGCTCCTAACCCTAAAACTAACCCTAGCTCCTAACCTTAAAACTAACCCTAGCTCCTAACCCTAAAACTAACCCCAGCTCCTAACCTTAACCATAAACCTAACCCTAGCCCTTAAACCTAACCCTAACCCTAACCCTAGCCTTAAACCTAACTCTAAACCTAACCCATTCCTAACCCTCACCCTAGCCCCTAAACCTAACCTTAAAGCTAACCCTAGCCCTTAAACCTAACCCTAAACCTAACCCATGCTCCTAAACCTAGCCCCTAAACCTAACCCTAACCTTAAACCTAACCCTAGCCCTTAAACCTAACCCTAAACCTAACCCACGCTCCTAACCCTAGCCCCTAAACCTAATCTTAAACCCAACCCTAAACCTAACCCATGCTCCTAACCCTGGCCCCTAAACCTAACCTTAAACCTAACCCTAAACCTAACCCACGCTCCTAACCCTAACCCTAACCCCTAACCCTAACCCTAACCCTAAGCTAACCCTAGCCCTTAAACCTAACCCTAAACCTAACCCATGCTCCTAAACCTAGCCCCTAAACCTAACCCTAACCTTAAACCTAACCCTAGCCCTTAAACCTAACCCTAAACCTAACCCAAGCTCCTAACCCTAGCCCCTAAACCTAATCTTAAACCCAACCCTAAACCTAACCCATGCTCCTAACCCTGGCCCCTAAACCTAACCTTAAACCTAACCCTAAACCTAACCCACGCTCCTAACCCTGGCCCCTAAACCTAACCTTAAACCTAACCCTAAACCTAACCCTCGCTCCTAATTCTAACCCTAAACCCCCTATAAATAGTATTTGATCTTGTGGGGACAGAATGTCCCCAGTTGGTCACATTTGTGTTTGTTTAGTGTTCTTGTATGGACCTCAAGTATAATTAAACACACACACACACTCGCTCTACCATGAGACAGTGTATTTACAGCTGCAGGGACTGTCTAAAAAGTCACCAACACACCCTTGCCGTGTTTATGTGTTTATGTGTGTGTGTACCAACACTCCCCTACCATGGCCAAATGAAACAGCAAAATACTTAAATACCTAACCCTAACCCTAACCCTCGCTCCTAACCCTAACCCTAACCCTCGCTCCTAACCCTAACCCTAACCCTCGCTCCCAACCCTAAACCTCGCTCCTAACCCTAACCCTAGCTCCTAACTCTAACCCTAACCCTCTCTCCCAACCCTAACCCTCGCTCCTAACCCTAACCCTAGCTCCTAACTCTAACCCTAACCCTCGCTCCCAACCCTAACCCTCGCTCCTAACCCTAACCCTCGCTCCTAACCCTAACCCTCGCTCCTAACCCTAACCCTCGCTCCTAACCCTAAAACTAACCCTAACCCTCGCTCCTAACCCTAACCCTAAAACTAACCCTAACCCTCGCTCCTAACCCTAACCCTTGCTCCTAACCCTAACCCAAGCTCCTAACCCTAACCCAAGCTCCTAACCCTAAAACTAACCCTAGCTCCTAACCCTAAACTAACCCTAGCTCCTAACCCTAAACCTCGCTCCTAACCCTAACCCAAGCTCCTAACCCTAGCTCCTAACCCTAACCCTAGCTCCTAACCCTAAACCTAACCCTAGCTCCTAACCCTAAAACTAACCCTAGCTCCTAACCTTAAAACTAACCCTAGCTCCTAACCCTAAAACTAACCCCAGCTCCTAACCTTAACCATAAACCTAACCCTAGCCCTTAAACCTAACCCTAACCCTAACCCTAGCCTTAAACCTAACTCTAAACCTAACCCATTCCTAACCCTCACCCTAGCCCCTAAACCTAACCTTAAAGCTAACCCTAGCCCTTAAACCTAACCCTAAACCTAACCCATGCTCCTAAACCTAGCCCCTAAACCTAACCCTAACCTTAAACCTAACCCTAGCCCTTAAACCTAACCCTAAACCTAACCCACGCTCCTAACCCTAGCCCCTAAACCTAATCTTAAACCCAACCCTAAACCTAACCCATGCTCCTAACCCTGGCCCCTAAACCTAACCTTAAACCTAACCCTAAACCTAACCCACGCTCCTAACCCTAACCCTAACCCTAACTCCTAACCCTAACCCTAACCCTAACCCTAAGCTAACCCTAGCCCTTAAACCTAACCCTAAACCTAACCCATGCTCCTAAACCTAGCCCCTAAACCTAACCCTAACCTTAAACCTAACCCTAGCCCTTAAACCTAACCCTAAACCTAACCCACGCTCCTAACCCTAGCCCCTAAACCTAATCTTAAACCCAACCCTAAACCTAACCCATGCTCCTAACCCTGGCCCCTAAACCTAACCTTAAACCTAACCCTAAACCTAACCCACGCTCCTAACCCTGGCCCCTAAACCTAACCTTAAACCTAACCCTAAACCTAACCCTCGCTCCTAATTCTAACCCTAAACCCCCTATAAATAGTATTTGATCTTGTGGGGACAGAATGTCCCCAGTTGGTCACATTTGTGTTTGTTTAGTGTTCTTGTATGGACCTCAAGTATAATTAAACACACACACACACTCGCTCTACCATGAGACAGTGTATTTACAGCTGCAGGGACTGTCTAAAAAGTCACCAACACACCCTTGCCGTGTTTATGTGTTTATGTGTGTGTGTACCAACACTCCCCTACCATGGCCAAATGAAACAGCAAAATACTTAAATACCTAACCCTAACCCTAACCCTCGCTCCTAACCCTAACCCTAACCCTCGCTCCTAACCCTAACCCTAACCCTCGCTCCTAACCCTAACCCTAACCCTTGCTCCTAACCCTAACCCTAACCCTCGCTCCTAACCCTAACCCTCGCTCCTAACCCTAACCCTCGCTCCTAACCCTAACCCTAACCCTCGCTCCTAACCCTAACCCTAACCCTCGATCCTAACCCTAACCCTAACCCTCGCTCCTAACCCTAACCCTCGCTCCTAACCCTAACCCTAACCCTCGCTCCTAACCCTAACCCTCGCTCCTAACCCTAACCCTCGCTCCTAACCCTAACCCTCGCTCCTAACCCTAACCCTAACCCTCGCTCCTAACCCTAAAACTAACCCTAACCCTCGCTCCTAACCCTAACCCTCGCTCCTAACCCTAACCCTCGCTCCTAACCCTAACCCTAACCCTCGCTCCTAACCCTAACCCTCGCTCCTAACCCTAACCCTCGCTCCTAACCCTCGCTCCTAACCCTAACCCTCGCTCCTAACCCTAATCCTAACCCTAACCCTAACCCTCGCTCCTAACCCTAACCCTCGCTCCTAACCCTAACCCTAACCCTAACCCTCGCTTCTAACCCTAACCCTCGCTACTAACCCTAACCCTAACCCTAACCCTCGCTCCTAACCCTAATCCTAACCCTAACCCTCGCTCCTAACACTACCTAACCCTAACCCTCGATCCTAACCCTACCTAACCCTAACCCTAACTCTACCTAACCCTAACCCTCGATCCTAACCCTAACCCTCGCTCCTAACCCTAAAACTAACCCTAGCTCCTAACCCTAACCCTCGCTCCTAACCCTAACCCTCGCTCCTAACCCAAACCCTCGATCCTAACCCTAACCCTAACCCTCGCTCCTAACCCTAACCCTCGCTCCTAACCCTAACCCTCGATCCTAACCCTAACCCTCGCTCCTAACCCTTGCCGTGTTTATGTGTGTGTGTATCAACACTCCCCTACCATGGCCAAATGAAACAGCAAAATACTTGTTTAGACTGAAGAGAGGATGAGGAGGAGAGCCATGAGAAAGAAATGAGGAAGAGGAGAGCCATGAGAAAGAAATGAGGAAGAGGAGAGCCATGACAAAGAAATGAGGAAGAGGAGGAGAGCCATGAAAAATAAATGAGGAAGAGGAGAGCCATGAGGAAGAAATGAGGAAGAGGAGAGCCATGAGAAAAAATGAGGAAGAGGAGGAGAGCCATGAGAAAGAAATGAGGAAGAGGAGAGCCATGAAAAATAAATGAGGAAGAGGAGAGCCATGAGGAAGAAATGAGGAAGAGGAGAGCCATGACAAAGAAATGAGGAAGAGGAGGAGAGCCATGAGAAAGAAATGAGGAAGAGGAGAGCCATGAGGAAGAAATGAGGAAGAGGAGAGCCATGAAAAAGAAATGAGGAAGAGGAGGAGAGCCATGAGAAAGAAATGAGGAAGAGGAGAGCCATGAGAAAGAAACGAGAGGAAGAGGAGAGCCATGAGAAAGAAACGAGAGGAAGAGGAGGAGAGCCATGAGAAAGAAACGAGAGGAAGAGGAGGAGAGCCATGAGAAAGAAACGAGAGGAAGAGGAGGAGAGCCATGAGAAAGAGACGAGAGGAAGAGGAGGAGAGCCATGAGAAAGAAACGACAGGAAGAGGAGGAGAGCCATGAGAAAGAAACGTGAGGAAGAGGAGGAGAGCCATGAGAAAGAAACGTGAGGAAGAGGAGGAGAGCCATGAGAAAGAAACGAGAGGAAGAGGAGGAGAGCCATGAGAAAGAGAGGAATTGTGTTGTTTTTGGAATACCATTGTTCTACTATTATTGATTACTTAAAGGGCTGTAGGCCTTAAAGGGGATGTTCAGGATTTTACAACTCGATGGTGATGGTTCCTCACCCTGACAGTAGTCTATGGGCCAGGGGAAATTGTCATCTATGGATCTTTAAACAGCCACTACAAACTTTATCTAACTAGTCAATCGATGCAAGTGATGGGGCCAATTGTGCAATATATTTTTGAATCCTGCCAAATCACCTTCAAGTAACATTAAACCAAATAAGGAGTTGAGCTGATTTCCTTCCATTTTTGCTCGTGTTGGCTGAAGTAGTGGCTGTAATGTAAAACATAAAATAACCGTTGTTAGCTCCTTGTCCTGTGTAGGCTAAACTATAGAGCTATTTGGACATTAGGGCCGTGTCCCAAATGTCTCTCTATCCCCATTATAGTGCACCCTATGGGCCCTGGTCAAAAGGTAGTAGTGTGCCATTTGGACCCACACACACAAAGGAGTTTGGTAAGACCTCCCCGTGCTGTGCCAAGGACCAGGACAAACAAAACCCCTCTCCTCTCTCCTTCCCTCCCTCCTCCTTCGGAACAAACAATGGACATTCCTACCATTCCTAAGGCCTCGTCCTCTCCTCCCTCAACACATTTCATACCCCCTTTCCTTCTTCCTCCATCTATATGTGTCCCAAACTGTACCCTTCTCCCTATAATAGTGCACTACTTTTTACCCTGAGTCCTATGGAGCCAGGTCAAAAGTAATGCACTTATAAGGGTGCGATTTGGGACGGAGATCGAACCCAACACATCCACTCTCCACTTCTTTAATGCATTTCCCCGGGGAGGACAAACATTCTCTACCGCTAATCAGACCCAGGAGTGTGTGTGTGTGTGTGTGTGTGTGTGATTACTGCTGCTGGCTCCTCATGGCTTCTATTAGCTGTCCCATTAAACAGGGATTTCATGATACATGACCCTCCACATTCACACTCTCACACTCACACACTCTCACACTCACACACTCTCACATGTACACACTCTCACAAGTACACACTCACACACTCTCACACCCTCACACTCACACACTCACACACTCTCACACACTCTCACACTCTCACACTCACACACTCACACACTCTCACACTCTCACACACTCACACACTCTCACACTCACACACTCTCACACTCTCACACTCACTGTGGGTGGGTGGTGTAGATGATGGAGCCCCTGGATGGACCTAGGGCTGTGGTGGTCACTTGAACACACTGGGACTAGGGCTGTGGTGGTCACCTTAACACACACTGGGACTAGGGCTGTGGTGGTCACCTGAACACACACTGTGACTAGGGCTGTGGTGGTCACCATAACACACACTGGGACTAGGGCTGTGGTGGTCACCTGAACACACTGGGACTAGGGCTGTGGTGGTCACCATAACACACACTGGGACTAGGGCTGTGGTGGTCACCTGAACACACTGGGACTAGGGCTGTGGTGGTCACTTGAACACACTGGGACTAGGGCTGTGGTGGTCACTTGAACACACTGGGACTAGGGCTGTGGTGGTCACTTGAACACACTGGGACTAGGGCTGTGGTGGTCACCTGAACACACACTGTGACTAGGGCTGTGGTGGTCACCATAACACACACTGGGACTAGGGCTGTGGTGGTCACCTGAACACACTGGGACTAGGGCTGTGGTGGTCACTTGAACACACTGGGACTAGGGCTGTGGTGGTCACTTGAACACACACTGGGACTAGGGCTGTGGTGGTCACCTGAACACACACTGTGACTAGGGCTGTGGTGGTCACCATAACACACACTGGGACTAGGGCTGTGGTGGTCACCTGAACACACTGGGACTAGGGCTGTGGTGGTCACTTGAACACACTGGGACTAGGGCTGTGGTGGTCACTTGAACACACTGGGACTAGGGCTGTGGTGGTCACTTGAACACACTGGGACTAGGGCTGTGGTGGTCACTTGAACACACTGGGACTAGGGCTGTGGTGGTCACTTGAACACACTGGGACTAGGGCTGTGGTGGTCACCTTAACACTTTCTGAGACTAAGGCTGTGGTGGTCACCTGAACACACTGGGACTAGGGCTGTGGTGGTCACCGCAGGAGAGGAGGAGAGATTGGGGGAGGAGGAGGAGAGAGTGGAGAGGAGGAGAGATTGGGGGGAGGAGGATGAGAGAGTGGGGGGGAGGAGGGGAGAGTGGATTGTAGGGTAGGAGAGAGGGGGTGAGTGGAGAGGAGGAGAGAGTGGGGAAGAGGAGAGATTGGAGAGAGTGGGGAGGGGTGAGGAGGAGGAAAGAGAGTGGGGAGGGGGAGGAAAGAGTGGGGACAGGGTATTTAGGTTGTGATGATAGTTGCCCCTCAACCATCTGAGGTAAGGAGATATGTAACAAATCTAAAGACACACACTTTTGAAGTTTCAACACAGCTGTGGCCTCTAGGAAATCCTCTTTATCCATGGTTCAGACTAAAGCTGCCACTGTGGCCTCTAGGAAATCCTCTTTATCCATGGTTCAGACTAAAGCTGCCACTGTGGCCTCTAGGAAATCCTCTTTAACCATGGTTCAGACTAAAGCTGCCACTGTGGCCTCTAGGAAATCCTCTTTAACCATGGTTCAGACTAATACTGGGGGTTAGACATTATACTGCCTTCTAGAATCTAACCAGGGGTTCCACACTTTCATTTACAATCATACCCCTCTCTTCCCTATACTCTGCTGAGGACCTCCTCTCTCTCCTCCTCCTTTCTCCTCCTCCATATACCCTGCTGAGGACCTCCCATCCTCTCTCCTCCTCTCTCCACATACCTTACTGAGGACCTATCCTCTCTCTCCTTCTCACCCCTCTCCTCTCTATACTCTGCTGAGGACCTGTCCTCCTCTCTCCTCCTCTCCTCTCCTCCTCTCTCCTCCTCTCCTCTCCTCTCCTCTCCTCTCCTCTCCTCTCCTCTCCTCTCCTCTCCTCTCCTCTCCTCCTCTCTCCCCCTCTCCTCTCCTCTCCTCCTCTCTCCTCTCCTCCTCTCCTCTCCTCTCCTCTCCTCTCCTCTCCTCTCCTCTCCTCTCCTCTCCTCTTCTCTCCTCTCCTCCTCTCTCCTCTCCTCCTCTCCTCTCCTCTCCTCTCCTCTCCTCTCCTCTCCTCTCCTCTCCTCTCCTCTCCTCTCCTCTCCTCTCCCCTCTCCTCCCTAAACTCTGCTGACAAATCAAATGTATTCATAAAGCCCTTTTTTTGCCAAAAAATGTCACAGTGTGATGATGTCACAATGTGATGATGTCACAATGTGCTGTACAGAAACCCAGCCTAAAACCCCAAACAGCATGCAATGCAGACATAGAAGTATGGTGGCTAGGAAAAACTCCCTAGAAAGGCAGGAACCAAGGAAGAAACCTAGAGAGGAACCAGGCTCTGAGCGTTGGGCAATCCTCTTCTGGCTGTGCCGGGTGGCGATTGTAACAGAACATGGCCAATATGTTCAAACGTTCATAGATGACCAGCAGGTTCAAACACTAATAATCACGGTGGTTGTAGCGGGTGCAACAGGTCAGCACCTCAGGAGTAAATGTCAGTTGGCTTTTCATAGCCGATCATTCAGAGTTAGAGACAGCAGGTGCAGTAGAGAGATAGAGTTGAAAACAGCAGGTCCGGGACAAGTAGAACGTCCAGCGAAAAGGTCACGGTTCTATACCCGCAGGCAGCACCGTTGGAACTGGAGCAGCAGCACGACCAGGTGGATGGGGACAGCAAGGAGTCGTCAGGCCAGGTAGTCCTGAGGCATGGTCCTAAGGCTCAGATCCTCAGAGAGAGAGAGAATTAGATGGAGCATACTTAAATTCACACAGGACACCAGATACGATAGGAGAAATACTCCAAATATAACAGACTGACCCTAAACTACTGCAGCATAAACACTGGAAGCTGAGACAGGAGGGGTCGGGAGACACTGTGGCCCCATCTGACGATACCCCCGGACAGGGTCAACCAGGCAGGATATAACCCCTCCCACTTTGCCAAAGCACAGCCCCCACACCACTAGAGGGATATCTTCAAACTACCAATTTTCTACCCTGAGACAAGGCCCACGAAGATCTCCCCCACGGCACGAACACGAGGGGGGCGCCAAACCGGACAGGAAGATCATGACAGTGACTCAACCCACTCAAGTGACGCACCCCTCCTAGGGACAGCATGGAAGAGCACCAGTAACCAGTGACTCAGCCCCCGGGTTAGAGCCAGAGAATCCCATTGGAGAGAGGGGAACCGGCCAGGCAGAGACAGCAAGGGCGGTTCGTCGCTCCAGTGCCTTTCCGTTCACATTCACACTCCTGGGCCAGACTACATTCAATCATAGGACCTACTGAAGAGATGAGTCTTCAATAAAGACTTAATGGTCGAAACAGAGTCTGCGTCTCTCACATGGATAGTTAGACCATTCCATAAAAAAATGGAGCTCTATAGGAGAAAGCCCTGCCTCCAGCTGTTTGCTTAGAAATTCTAGGGACAGTAAGGAGGCCTGCGTCTTGTGACCATAGCGTACGTGTAGGTATGTACTGAAGGACCAAATCGGAAAGATAGGTAGGAGCAAGCCCATGTAATGCTTTGTAGGTTAGCAGTAAAACCTTGAAATCAGCCCTTGCCTTAACAGGAAGCCAGTGTAGAGAGGCAAACACTGGAGTAATATGATCACATTTTTTGTTCTAGTCAAGATTCTAGCAGCCGTGTTTAGCACTAACTGAAGTTTATTTAGTTCTTTATCCGGGTAGCCGGAAAGTAGAGCATTGCAGTAGTCTAACCTAGAAGAGACAAAAGCATGGATACATTTTTCTGCATAATTTTTGGATAGAAAGTTTCAGATTTTTCAATGTTACGTATATGGAAAAAAGCTGTCCTTGAAACAGTCTTGATATGTTCGTCAAAAGAGAGATAAGAGTCACAGTTTTATTTGAGGTGACTGTACAACCACCAAGATTAATTGTCAGATCCAACAGAAGATCTCTTTGTTTCTTGGGACCTAGAACTAGCAACTTTGTTTTGTCCGAGTTTAAAAGTAAAACATTTGCCGCCAATTCCTTATGTCTGAAACACAGGTTTCCAGGGAGGGCAATTCAGGGGCTTCACCAGGTTTCATCGAAATGTACAGCTGTGTGTCGTCCGCATAGCAGTAAAAGTTAACATTATGTTTACGAATGACATCACCAAGAGGTAGAGATATAGTAGAGATATAGTATTAAAAAACTTGAGTGTCCCCCTTGATCCTAGGTCCTGGCAGTGTTGTGCAGACTCAGGACAACTGCTGAAATAAGCAGATTTAAAGAGGAGTCTGTAATTTGCTTTCTAATGATCATGATCTTTTCCTCAAAGAAGTTCATGAATTTATCACTGCTGAAGTGAAAGCCATCCTCTCTTGGGGAATGCTGCTTTTTAAGTTAGCTTTGCGACAGTATCAAAAATACATTTTGGATTGTTCTTATTTTCCTCAATTAAGTTGGAATAATAGGATGATCGAGCAGCAGTGAGGGCTCTTCGATACTGCCCGGTACTGTCTTTCCAAGCTAGTCAGAGACTTCCAGTTTGGTGTAGCGCCATTTCCGTTCCAATTTTCTGGAAGCTTGCCTCAGGGCTCGGGCATTTTCTGTATACCAGGGAGCTAGTTTCTTATGACAAATGGTATTTGTTTTCAGGGGTGCGGCTGCATCTAGGGTATTACACAAGGTTAAATTGAGTTCCTCAGTTAGGTGGTTAACTGATTGTTGTCCTCTGAGGTCCTTGGGTAGGCAGAGGGAGTCTGGAAGGGCATCTAGGAATCTCTGGATTGTCTTAGAATTGATAGCACGACTTTTGATAATCCTTGGTTGGGGTCTGAGCAGATTTTTTTTGCGATTGCGAACGCAATAAAATGGTGGTCCGATAGTCCAGGATTATGAGGAAAAACATTTAGATCCACAATATTTACAAAACTAGGTCCAGAGTATGACTGTGGCAGTGAGTGGGTCCAGAGACATGTTGGACAAAACCCATTGAGTCGATGATGGCTCTGAAAGCCTTTTGGTGTGGGTCTGTGGACTTTCCCATGTGAATATTAAAGTCACCAAAAATGTTAATATTATCTGCCATGACTACAAGGTCCGATAGGAATTCAGGGAACTCAGGGAGGAACGCTATATATGGCCCAGGAGGCCTGTAAACAGTAGCTATAAAAAGTGATTGAGTAGGCTGCATAGATTTCATGACTAGAAGCTCAAAAGACAAAAACGCTGTCATTTTTTTTAGGGGGGGGTAGTAATTTGCTATCGTATATGTTAGCAACACCTCCACCTTTGCGAGATGCACGGGGGATATGGTCACTAGTGTAACCAGGAGGTGAGGCCTCATTTAACACAGTAAATTCATCAGGCTTAAGCCATGTTTCAGTCAGGCCAATCACATCAAGATTATGATCAGTGATTAGTTCATTGACTATAACTGCCTTGGAAGTGAGGGATCTAACATTAAGTAGTCCTATTTTGAAATGTGAGATATCACAATCTCTTTCAATAATGACAGGAATGGAGGTCTTTATTCCAGTGATATTGCTAAGGCGAACACCGCCATGTTTAGTTTTGCCCAACCTAGATCGAGGCACAGACACAGTCTCAATGGGGATAGCTGAGCTGACTACACTGACTGTGCTAGTGGCAGACTCCACTAAGCTGGCAGGCTGGCTAACAGCCTGCTGCCTGGCCTGCACCCTATTTCATTGTGGAGCTAGGGGAGTTAGAGCCCTGTCTATGTTCGTAGATAAGATGAGAGCACCCCTCCAGCTAGGATGGTGTCCGTCACTCCTCAGCAGGCCAGCCTTGGTCCTGTTTGTGGTTGAGTCACAGAAAGAGGGCCAATTATCTACAAATTCTATCTTTTGGGAGGGGCAGAAAACAGTTTTCAACCAGCGCTTGAGTTGTGAGACTCTGCTGTAGATCTCATCACTCCCCTTAACTGGGAGGGGGCCAGAGACAATAACTCGATGCCGGCACATCTTTCTAGCTGATTTACACACTGAAGCTATGTTGCGCTTGGTGACCTTACATCGTTGGTGTCGACGTGGATAACAATATCCCTATACTCTTGCCAGTTTTAGCCTTCAGTTTTAGCCAACATCTTCAGATTAGCCTTAACGTCGGTAGCCCTGCCCCCTGGTAAACAGTGTATGATCGCTGGATGATTTGTTTTAAGTCTAATGGAGTCGCCAATGACTAGAGTTTTCAATTTGTCAGAGCTATTGGTGGGAGGCTTCGGCGTCTCAGACCCCGTAACGGGTGGAGGAGAGACCAGAGCAGGCTCGGCCTCTGGCTGACTCGTTGCTTAATGGGGAAAACCGGTTGAAAGTTTCTGTCGGCTGAATGAGCGACACCGGTTGAGCATTCCTACAGCAATTCCCTCCAGAAGCCATGAGAAAGTTGTCCGGCTGAGGGGACCGTGCCTCCAGAAGCTGTGAGAAAGTTGTCCGGCTGCGGGGACTATGCCTCCAGAAGCTGTGAGAAAGTTGTTCGGCTGCGGGGACTGTGCCCCCAGAAGCTGTGAGAAAGTTGTTCGGCTGCGGGGACTGTGCCTCAAGAAGCCATGAGAAAGTTGTCTGGCTGCGGGGACTGTGCCTCAAGAAGCCATGAGAAAGTTGTCTGGCTGCGGGGACCGTGCCTCCAGAAGCTGTGAGAAAGTTGTCCGGCTGAGGGGACCGTGCCTCCAGAAGCTGTGAGAAAGTTGTCCGGCTGCGGGGACCGTGCCTCCAGAAGCTGTGAGTAAGTTGTCTGGCTGCGGGGACCGTGCCTCCAGAAGCTGTGAGAAAGTTGTCCGGCTGCGGGGACTGTGCCTCCAGAAGCTGTGAGAAAGTTGTCCGGCTGCGGGGAAAGTGCCTCCAGAAGCTGTGAGAAAGTTGTCTGGCTGCGGGGACTGTGCCTCCAGAAGCTGTGAGAAAGTTGTCTGGCTGCGGGGACCGTGCGAGGGGATTTATACTACTATCTGTACTTACTGGTGGCACAGACGCTGTTTCATCCTTTCCTACACTGAAATTACCCTTGCCTAACGATTGCATCTGAAGCTGGGCTTGCAGCAAGGCGATCGTTCTCCTGTATATTATGAGTACAGCGACTGCAAGTACATGTTAATGTTACTACTTAGCTTCGGCTGATGGAGGTCCTGACGAACCATGTCCAGATAAAGCATCATGTAAATGTTACTACTTAGCTTCGGCTGGTGGAGGTCCTGTTGAACCATGTCCAGATAAAGCATCATGTTAATGTTACTACTTAGCTTCGGCTGGTGGAGGTCCTGTTGAACCATGTCCAGATAAAGCATCATGTTAATGTTACTACTTAGCTTCGGCTGGTGGAGGTCCTGTAGAACCATGTCCAGATAAAGCATCATGTTAATGTTACTACTTAGCTTCGGCTGGTGGAGGTCCTGTTGAACCGTGTCCAGATAATGCGTCCGGGGGGAAAAAGTTGAGTGCGGGAAAAATAAAATTGTAATTAAAAAGTAAAAACAGTAATGTTGCCAGATACCCAATACCTCTCTCTCCTCTCTCCTCCTCCCTATACTCTGTTGAGAACTTCTCCTCTCTCCTCCTGCGGAGGACCTCTCTCTCCTCCTCTCCTCCTCTCTCTCCTCCTACCTATACCCTGCTGAGGACCTCTCTCTCCTCCTCCCCTCTCGCTCCTCTTCCCTATACCCTGCTGAAGACCCCTCCTCTCTCTCCTCCTCTCTCTCCTTCTCTCTCTCCTCCTCCCTATACCCTGCGGAGGACCTCTCTCTCCTCCTCTCCTCCTCTCTCTCCTCCTCCCTATACCCTGCTGAGGACCTCGCCTCTTCTCTCTCCTCCCCCCTATACACTGCTGAGGACCTCGCCTCCTCTCTCCTCCTCCCTATACCCTGCTGAGGACCTCTCCTTCTCCTCCTCTCTCCTCTCTCTCCTCTTCCCTATACCCTGCTGAGGACCTCTCCTCCTCTCTCTCCTCCCCTCTAAACCCTGCTGAGGACCTCTCTCTCCTCCTCTCCTCCTCTCTCTCCTCCCTATACCCTGCTGAGGACCTCTCTCTCCTCCTCTCTCTCCTCCTCCCTATACCCTGCTGAGGACCTCTCTCTCCTCTTCTCCTCCTCTCTCCTCCTCCCTATACCCTGCTGAGGACCTCTCCTCATCTCCTCCTCTCTCTCCTCCTCTCTCTCCTCCTCCCTATACCCTGATGAGGACCTCTCCTCTCTCTCCCCCTCCCTATACCCTGATGAGGACCTCTCTCTCCTCCTCTCTCTCCTCCTCCCTATACCCTGCTGAGGACCTCTCTCTCCTCCTCTCCTCCTCTCTCTCCTCCTCCCTATACCCTGCTGAGGACCTCTCCTCATCTCCTCCTCTCTCTCCTCCTCTCCTCCTGTCTCTCCTCCTCCCTATACCCTGCTGAGGATCTCCCATCTCTGTGTTGTTCTGTCACTACTCAGTAAAGGGTAAGATAACACTAACCTGGCTGGACTCTACAATAACACTAATTTCTTCCTTCTCTCTCTCTCTTGTTCTCTTGTTTCTACAGTTCCAAAACTGGTGTCTGTCCCTCCCGCCATCCCTCCCATTTCTCTCTCTCATGAGTCTCACCCCCTCTCTCTATCACTCCCTGTTTCTTTCTCTCTCTTCCCCCTTCTCTCTTCCCTTCCCTCTCTCTCCCTCCCTCCCTCCATCCCCTCTCTCATTCCTAGACAGGAAGTACCTCTGCATATTTCTCTGTGTGGAACAATAACAGTGTGGAACTCTGGGTATTATTTTAAAAGCGTCCCAGTCTTTATCTGCTCCGAACATAGCTTCCTCTCTCTCTCGCTCTCTCTCTCTGTCCCCCCCAACAGTATCCTGCCTAGAGAGGGGGAGGGAAGATGGGGTGGAGGCAGACAGACCAATGACAGAAGCAAGGGAGGGTGAGAAGGGGAGAGAGGGGAGGGACGGTGAGGAAGGGAGGGATGGAGGCTGAGGTTCGTCAGTTGGTTTTTCCTCAATTGGAGTCTAGGTCAGTTGAGATGGACGACACAGAGAGAGAGGGACAGAGTGGACTTTGAACACAGTCTGATTCTGCTACTGGAGGACTACTCATAGGAACAGAACTACTCATAGGAACAGAACTACTCCTAGGCACAGAACTACTCCTAGGAACATAACTACTCTTAGGAACAGAACTACTCTTGGGAACAGAACTACTCCTAGGAACAGAACTACTCTTAGGACCAGAACTACTCATAGGAACAGAACTACTCTTAGGAACAGAACTACTCCTAGGAACAGAACTACTCCTAGGAACAGAACTACTCCTAGGAACAGAACATCGCTCTCTTAATGAGGCCAGCGAACTTGGAAATGAGAAAAGGTGAGAAGAGGGTTGACAACTTCTTAGAGGAACTTATCTCAACAATTTGTATCATCTGTGTTCCTGACTTCTTTTCAACATTGCAGTGGAAGGGTTAAGTTGAAGACTGTACTAAGTAGCCGGATCACCTTGTTTGGGCTAAGCCCATTTTTGTGTGCTGTGTTGGATTGAAGATACTTGGGCGTCTTATAAGGGCTGCTCTCAGACCAGTCTATGGATGAATTAATAGTTGACCCTGACCCAACAGACACTGTTCTAGAATCAGGTGTGTCTAGAGGCATCCTCTGTGTGGAGCCACTCTGGTAAGTTATGGACAGACTCTAGAACAGTCAGAAAGGATTGTATGTTTCCTCTTTTCATCTCTTCTCCAGTCTGTCTTCCATCGGTCTCCCCTCTGTGTACATTTCCTACTTTTACTCCCCTCTGTGTACTAAATTCTACTTTACTCCCCTCTGTGTACATTTCCTACTTTTACTCCCCTCTGTGTACTAAATCCTACTTTACTCCCCTATGTGTACGGAATCCTACTTTACTCCCCTCTGTGTACTAAATTCTACTTTACTTCTCTCTGTGTACTAAATCCTACTTTACTCCCCTATGTGTACTAAATCCTACTTTGCTCCCCTATGTGTACTAAATCCTACTTTACTCCCCTATGTGTACGAAATACTACTTTACTCCCCTCTGTGCACTAAATCCAACTTTACTCCCCTACGTGTACTAAATCCTACTTTACTCCCCTATGTGTACTAAATCCTACTATACTCCCCCCTGTGTACTAAATCCTACTATACTCCCCTATGTGTACTAAATCCTACTATACTCCCCTCTGTGTACTGTGTACTAAATCCTACTATTCTCCCCTCTGTGTACTGTGTACTAAAATCTACTTTACTCCCATATGTGTACTAAATCCTACTATACTCCCATCTGTGTACTAAAGCCTACTTTACTCCCCTATGTGTACTAAATCCTACTATACTCCCCTATGTGTACTAAATCCTACTATACTCCCCTCTGTGTACTGTGTACTAAATCCTACTATTATCCCCTCTGTGTACTGTGTACTAAATCCTACTTTACTCCCATATGTGTACTAAATCCTACTATACTCCCATCTGTGTACTAAATCCTACTTTACTCCGCTATGTGTACTAAATCCTACTATACTCCCCTCTGTGTACTAAATCCTACTATACTCCCCTCTGTGTACTGTGTACTAAATCCTACTATTCTCCCCTCTGTGTACTGTGTACTAAATCCTACTTTACTCCCATATGTGTACTAAATCCTACTATACTCCCATCTGTGTACTAAATCCTACTTTACTCCGCTATGTGTACTAAATCCTACTATACTCCCCTCTGTGTACTGTGTACTAAATCCTACTATACTCCCCTCTGTGTACTGTGTACTAAATCCTACTATTCTCCCCTCTGTGTACTGTGTACTAAATCCTACTATACTCCCCTCTGTGCACTGTGTACTAAAACCTACTTTACTCCCCTCTGCGTACTGTGTACACAAATCTACTTTACTCACCTATGTGTACTGTGTACTAAATTCTACTTTACTCCCCTCTGTGTACTGTGTACTAAATCCTACTTTACTCCCCTCTGTGTACTGTGTACTACTTTACTCCCCTCTGTGTAGGGTGTCTAGTGTCTGTCTAGTTCAGCAGTATCAGTCAGCTGTTTCCCTGTTACACAGTGGTAGTCTGTGTTCAACATCATCTGTTTCCCTGGTACACAGTGGTAGTCTGTGTTCAACATCATCTGTTTCCCTGGTACACAGTGGTAGTCTGTGTTCAACATCAGGTGTTTCCCTGTTAGTCTGTGTTCAACATCAGCTGTTTCCCTGGTACACAGTTAGACATTGTATCTGGATGTGCAGTATTCCCTCCTCCTACCTCTGGTTTCTATCCATTATATTTCTAGATGGATGGTTGCCTGGCTACACGTGATCTTGTTATATTTGGGTCACAGTGAAGCATTCAGCTACTGTAGACTAATTGTATGTCCGAAATGGCAATCTATTCCCTATATAGTGCACTACTTTTGACCAAAGCCACATGCTTCCTCTCTCTCTCACCCCCTAGGGAATAGGGAGTCATTTGGAATGCTCACTGTGCTTATAAATAGGACTCAGGACAGTTTTGTCTTGTGAGGTTGATTTGCTTTCCTGAATGTCTGACTGTGTCCGTCACTGACTGGTTTGTGGTCGCTAATCACGTTAACTGCGGTTTGTTCATCGGGGGGGGGGGGGGGGGGGTAATGTATGTAACAACAGGACTAGGTCAGTGTTCCTCTGTCTTACTGTAACAACAGGACTAGGTCAGTGTTCCTCTGTCTTACTGTCACAACAGGACAGTGTTCCTCTGTCTTACCGTAACAACAGGACTAGGTCAGTGTTCCTCTGTCTTACTGTAACAACAGGTCAGTGTTCCTCTGTCTTACTGTAACAACAGGACTAGGTCAGTGTTCCTCTGTCTTACTGTAACAACAGGACAGTGTTCCTCTGTCTTACTGTAACAACAGGTCAGTGTTCCTCTGTCTTACTGTCACAACAGGACAGTGTTCCTCTGTCTTACCGTAACAACAGGACTAGGTCAGTGTTCCTCTGTCTTACTGTAACAACAGGTCAGTGTTCCTCTGTCTTACTGTAACAACAGGACTAGGTCAGTGTTCCTCTGTCTTACTGTAACAACAGGTCAGTGTTCCTCTGTCTTACTGTAACAACAGGACTAGGTCAGTGTTCCTCTGTCTTACTGTAACAACAGGACTAGGTCAGTGTTCTTCTGTCTTACTGTAACAACAGGTCAGTGTTCCTCTGTGTTACTGTAACAACAGGTCAGTGTTCCTCTGTCTTACTGTAACAACAGGTCAGTGTTCCTCTGTCTTACTGTAACAACAGGACTAGGTCAGTGTTCCTCTGTCTTACTGTAACAACAGGACTAGGTCAGTGTTCCTCTGCCTTACTGTAACAACAGGACTACGTCAGTGTTCCTCTGTCTTACTGTAACAACAGGTCAGTGTTCCTCTGTCTTACTGTAACAACAGGTCAGTGTTCCTCTGTCTTACTGTAACAACAGGACTAGGTCAGTGTTCCTCTGTCTTACTGTAACAACAGGTCAGTGTTCCTCTGTCTTACTGTAACAACAGGTCAGTGTTCCTTTGTCTTACTGTAACAACAGGACTAGGTCAGTGTTCCTCTGTCTTACTGTAACAACAGGTCAGTGTTCCTCTGTCTTACTGTAACAACAGGACTAGGTCAGTGTTCCTCTGTCTTACTGTAACAACAGGTCAGTGTTCCTCTGTCTTACTGTAACAACAGGACTAGGTCAGTGTTCCTCTGTCTTACTGTAACAACAGGTCTAGGTCAGTGTTCCTCTGTCTTACTGTAACAACAGGTCAGTGTTCCTCTGTCTTACTGTAACAACAGGTCAGTGTTCCTCTGTCTTACTGTAACAACAGGACTAGGTCAGTGTTCCTCTGTCTTACTGTCACAACAGGACAGTGTTCCTCTGTCTTACTGTAACAACAGGACTAGGTCAGTGTTCCTCTGTCTTACTGTAACAACAGGTCAGTGTTCCTCTGTCTTACTGTAACAACAGGACTAGGTCAGTGTTCCTCTGTCTTACTGTAACAACAGGTCTAGGTCGGTGTTCCTCTGTCTTACTGTAACAACAGGACTAGGTCAGTGTTCCTCTGTCTTACTGTAACAACAGGTCTAGGTCAGTGTTCCTCTGTCTTACTGTAACAACAGGTCAGTGTTCCTCTGTCTTACTGTAACAACAGGTCAGTGTTCCTCTGTCTTACTGTAACAACAGGTCAGTGTTCCTCTGTCTTACTGTAACAACAGGTCAGTGTTCCTCTGTCTTACTGTAACAATAGGACTAGGTCAGTGTTCCTCTGTCTTACTGTAACAACAGGTCAGTGAATCACAAAGTGATTCTAGTACATTATTTCTCTGAATTATGACTTTTTAATTTAGTGTACTTAATAACTCACTGTTACACTTACTGTACGTATGTTTCACATTTAATCACACCGATTATGATATATATATTTATAGTAATGACAGTTACAACAATACTGACTGAACACTTTTATTTTAACCTAATATTATACATAAATAAAAATAATTTAGTCTCAAATAAATTATGAAACATTCTCAATTTGGTTTAAATAATGCAAAAACACAGTGTTGGAGAAGAAAGTAAAAGTGCAATATGTGCCATGTAAAAAAGCTAACGTTTAAGTTCCTTGCTCAGAACATGAGAACATATGAAAGCTGGTGGTTCAATATTCCCAGTTAAGAAGTTTTAGGTTGTAGTTATTATAGTAATTATGACGTGTCGACTATTTCTCTCTATACCATTTGTATTTCATAACCTTTGACTATTGGATGTTCTTATAGGCACTTTAGTATTGCCAGTCTAATCTCAGGAGTTGATAGGCTTGAAGTCATAAACAGAGCTGTGATCAAGCATTGCTAAGAGCTGCTGGCAAATGCAGTAGTGCTGTTTGAATTAGTGCTTACGAGCCTGCTGCTGCCTACCACCGCTCAGTCAGACTGCTCTATCAAATATTAAATCATAGACGCAATTATAGTATAATAAACAGCCTTATGAGCCTGGTGCTGCCTACCACCGCTCAGTCAGACTGCTCTATCAAATATGAAATCATAGACGCAATTATAGTATAATAAACAGCCTTATGAGCCTGGTGCTGCCTACCACCGCTCAGTCAGACTGCTCTATCAAATATGAAATCATAGACGCAATTATAGTATAATTATCACAGAAATACGAGCCTTTGGTCGTTTATCTATTCTTTCAGTGAAATACGGAACCGATACGTATTTTATCTAACGGGTGGCATCCCTAAGTCTAAATATTGCTGTTACATTGCACAACCTTCAATGTTATGTCATAATTATGTACAATTCTGGCAAATTAGTTCGCAACGAGCCAGGCGGTCCAAACTGTTGCATATACCCTGACTCTGCTTGCACTGAACGCAAAAGAAGTGACACAATATCCCTAGTTAATATTGCCTGCTAACATGAATTTATTTTAACTAAATATCTAGGTTTAATTAAATATACTTCCGTGTATTGATTTAAGATAGGCAAAATATGTTTATGGTTAGGTACATTCGTGCAACGATTGTGCTCTTTCCGCGAAAGAGGCTTTGTTAAATCATCACTCGTTTGGCGTAGTTGAAGTAGGCTGTGATTCGATGATAAATTAACAGGCACCGCATTGATTACAGTCGTATGAATAAGTTTGGGCACCCCTGGCAATTTCCATAATTTCCATGAATGATTTCCAATAATTTGGTGTTTGGATCAGCAATTTCATTTAGATCTATCAAATAAGTGATGGACACAGTAATATTTCAGTAGTGAAATTAGGTTTATTGGATTAACAGAAAATGTGCAATATGCATCAAAACAAAATTAGACCGGTGCATAAATTTGGGCACCCCAATAGAAAAATCACATCAATATTTAGTAGAGCCTCCTTTTGCTAAAATAACAGCCTGTAGACGCTTCCCATAGCCTCTAATGAGTGTCTGGATTCTGGATGAAGTTATTTTGGACCATTCCTCCTTACAAAACATCTCCAGTTCAGTTAGGTTTGATGGTTGCCGAGCATGGACAGCCCGCTTCAAATCATCCCACAGATTCTCAATGATATTCAGGTCTGGGGACTGGGATGGCCATTCCAGAACATTGTACTTGTTCCTCTGCATAAATGCCCGGGTAGATTTTGAGCAGTGTTTTGGGTCGTTGTCTTGTTGAAATATCCAGCCCCGGCGTAACTTCAACTTTGTGACTGATTCTTCAACATTATTCCCAAGAATCTGCTGATATTGAGTGGAATCCATGCGACCCTCAACTTTAACAAGATTCCCAGTACCGTCACTGGCCACACAGCCCCACAGCATGATGGAACCCCCACCAAACTTTACTGTGGGCAGCAAGTGTTTTTCATGGAACGCTGTGTTATTTTGCCGCCATCCCTTGTTATGACCAAATAACTCAATCTTTGTTTCATCAGTCCACAGCACCTTATTCCAAAATGAAGCTGGCTTGTCCAAATGTGCGTTTGCATACCTCAAGCGACTCTGTTTGTGGCGTGTGTGCAGAAAAGGCTTCTTCCGCATCACTCTCCCATACAGCTTCTCCTTGTGCAAAGTGCGCTGAATTGTTGAACGATGCACAGTGACACCATCTGAAGCAAGATGATGTTGTAGGTCTTTGGAGGTGGTCTGTGGGCTGTTTTTGACCGTTCTCACCATCCTTTGCCTCTCCGATATTTTACTTGGCCAGCCACTTCTGGCCTTAACAAGAACTGTGCCCGTGGTCTTCCATTTCCTCACTATGTTCCTCACAGTGGACACTGACAGCTTAAATCTCAACGATAGCTTTTTGTAGCCTTCCTCTAAACCATCATGTTGAACAATCTTTGTTTTCAGGTCATTTGAGAGTTGTTTTGAGGCCCCCATGTTGCCACTCTTCAGAGGAGAGTCAAAGAGAACAACAACTTGCAATTGGCCACCTTAAATACCTTTTCTCATGATTGGATGCACTTGTCTATGAAGTTGAAGGCTTAATGAGCTCACCAAACCAATTGTGTGTTCCAATTAATCAGTGCTAAGTAGTTACAGGTATTCAAATCAGCAGAATGACAAGGGTGCCCACATTTTTGCATAGCCTATTTTTCATATCTGATTTAATTTCATACAACTTAATATTGCTACACTAAAAATCTTTGTCTGGACAAAACCCCAGTACTCAGCTTTTATTAGGAAATGAATGGCATGCCACTGTGATCATTTTCTGTGACGACAGAGTAAATTATTATGCAGCCTCAGAGGGGTGGCCAAACTTTTTCATACGACTGTATATGCAACGCAGGACAAGCTAGTTAACCTAGTAATATCATCAACCATGTGTAGTTAACTAGTGATTATGTGAAGATTGATTGTTTTTATAAGATACGTTTAATGCTAGCTAGCACCTTACCTTGGCTCCTTGCTGCACTCGCGTAACAGGGGGTCAGCCTGCCGCACAGTGTCCTCGTGGAATGCAATGTAATCAGCCATAATCAGTGTCCAAAAATGCCAATTACCGATTGTTATGAAAACTTGAAATCGACCCTACTTAATCGTCCCTAATTAATCAGCCATGCCGATTACTCAGTCGACCTCTAATATATACATCTCCAGATATCTCTCTTCCTCAGTAGCCAGATATCTCTCTTTTTCAGTAGCCAGATATCTCTCTTCTTCAGTAGCCAGATATCTCTCTTCCTCAGTAGCCAGATATCTCTCTTCTTCAGTAGCCAGATATCTCTCTTCTTCAGTAGCCAGATATCTCTCTTCTTCAGTAGCCAGATATCTCTCTTCTTCAGTAGCCAGATATCTCTCTTCCTCAGTAGCCAGATATCTCTCTTCCTCAGTAGCCAGATATCTCTCTTCTTCAGTAGCCAGATATCTCTCTTCCTCAGTATCCAGATATCTCTCTTCCTCAGTAGCCAGATATCTCTCTTCCTCAGTAGCCAAATATCTCTCTTCTTCAGTATCCAGATATCTCTCTTCCTCAGTAGCAGATATCTTTCTTCTTCAGTAGCCAGATACCTCTCTTCTTCAGTAGCCAGATATCTCTCTTCCTCAGTAGCCAAATATCTCTCTTCTTCAGTATCCAGATATCTCTCTTCCTCAGTAGCAGATATCTTTCTTCTTCAGTAGCCAGATATCTCTCTTCTTCAGTAGCCAGATATCTCTCTTCTTCAGTAGCCAGATATCTCTCTTCCTCAGTAGCCAAATATCTCTCTTCTTCAGTATCCAGATATCTCTCTTCCTCAGTAGCAGATATCTTTCTTCTTCAGTAGCCAGATATCTTTCTTCTTCAGTAGCCAGATATCTCTCTTCTTCAGTAGCCAGATATCTTTCTTCTTCAGTAGCCAGATATCTTTCTTCTTCAGTAGCCAGATATCTTTCTTCTTCAGTAGCCAGATATCTTTCTTCTTCAGTAGCCAGATATCTCTCTTCTTCAGTAGCCAGATATCTTTCTTCTTCAGTAGCCAGATATCTTTCTTCTTCAGTAGCCAGATATCTTTCTTCTTCAGTAGCCAGATATCTCTCTTCTTCAATAGCCAGATGTCGCTCTCTTCTTCAGAAGCCAGATATCTCGCTGTTCTTCATGAGACAGATATCTTTCTTCTTCAATAGCCAGATAACTCGCTCTTCTTCAGTAGCCAGATGTCGCTCTCTTCTTCAGAAGCCAGATATCTCTCTTCTTCAGTAGCCAGATATCTTTCTTCTTCAGTAGCCAGATATCTCTCTTCTTCAGTAGCCAGATATCTTTCTTCTTCAGTAGCCAGATATCTCTCTTCTTCAGTAGCCAGATATCTTTCTTCTTCAGTAGCCAGATATCTCTCTTCTTCAGTAGCCAGATATCTTTCTTCTTCAGAAGCCAGATATCTCTCTTCTTCAGTAGCCAGATATCTCTCTTCTTCAGTAGCCAGATATCTCTCTTCTTCAGAAGCCAGATATCTTTCTTCTTCAGTAGCCAGATATCTCTCTTCTTCAGTAGCCAGATATCTCTCTTCTTCAGTAGCCAGATATCTCTCTTCCTCAGTAGCAGATATCTCTCTTCTTCAGTAGCCAGATATCCTGCTCTTCTTCAATAGCCAGATGTCGCTCTCTTCTTCAGAAGCCAGATATCTCGCTGTTCTTCATGAGACAGATATCTTTATCTTCTTCAGTAGCCAGACATCTCGCTCTTCTTCAGTAGCCAGATATCTCTCTCTTCCTCAGTTGACAGATTTGTAAATTATTTTTGTTAATGTATTACTTAGTGTTTGTTTCACAACTGTAGTTTAACAGATCACATTCTAAGTACAGTATATCTCTAAATCCAGTATAGGCCAGTTTCCCAGACACAGATTTAGTCTAAAAAGCTCAATTTAAAAACCCTACATCTAAAAATAGCTCTTTTTTTCCTAATTCCTTTCTCTATTAACTTCTTCAATCATTCCAGACCTAATCTGGGCTCCTTTAACAGTCCTGGGAAAAAAACTAATCTTGGATCCATTGTTAGTCCTGGAATAGAAAATAATAGTGTTTGTTCTATACGGTCTGGGAACTTCCAGAATCTCTTTCCATAATTCCGGAACCATTCCCAAGGGTTCCTGGTTCTGACTCTGAGGGACATTTTCAGGGAAGCGACAATCATCCTGGCGCGCGCACACACACACAACCATCCTGAGAGAAATCCAAAATGAACGTTTTTTAGGAACTACTGTGTTTACTTTAAAAATGGCTTTCAATTATATTGGACATTAACATAATTATTCCCAAAGTGTTGCGACTTCTGTCCTTGCCAGGTCCCACATTCTTCCTCCGTCAGGGTTCTTCTCCCTCTGACGTATTCCCAGAATTCTGTGTTTTAGTGTGTTTTCACCACCGGTCGGCATTCTCTCTCCTGAGAGGAGAACGTTTGCAAGTTATTCCGGGAGGTTATTCTGAAGTTATTAATAGCAGAAATAATAATGGGCTATTCATGAGCGGGAACCTCCCGGGAACTCAGTGGTGTTTGTTCCAGGCTCCTACCTAGCGTGCACGTGAAACACTGTGCACGTGAAACACATGGGCCGGCTGGGCAGGGCTTTATATATATAGTCTACTACACTCCAGGGATTATTATGATTGTCATTATTATTATTATTATTATTATGATGATGATGATTATTATAATCATTATTATTATCATTATTATTATTATCATTATTATGATCATTATTATTATGATCATTATTATTATCATTATTATTATTATTATCATTATTATTATCATTATTATTATGATCATTATTATTATCATTATTATTATTATCATTATTATTATTATGATCATTATTATTATTATCATTATCATCATCAGTATTATCATTATTATTATCATTATTATTATGATCCTTATTATTATTATCATTATTATTACGATCATTATTATTATCATCATTATCATTATCATCATTATTATCATTATTATTATTATCATTATTATTATTATCGTTATTATTATGATCCTTATTATTATTAGCATTATTATTATGATCATTATTATTATTATCATCATCATTATTATCATTAGTATTATCATCATCATCATATTATTATCATCATCATTATTATTATTATTATTATCATCATCATATTATTATTATCATTCTTATTATTATTATTGTTATTATCATTATAATTATTATAATTATTATTAATATTATAATTATTATTAATATAATCATTGTTATTATTATAATAATGATTATTATTTGTACTATTATTGTGCTTATGATTATGATGATGATGATGATTATTATTTTTAGGGAATATGTGTGGGAGCAGCAGGATAACTGGGCCTACGTTTGAAAGCTCTGAATGATTTACTTTTTACTCCTGTGTGTCTGACTTGTTTTTCAAGGTGTTCAGTATATTGTTTGTGCATACTGTCTGTGTGCATTATAATAATAATAATTATAATATACACTCTCCCTCACCAGTGTGTGTTCTCTCTCTCTGTCTCTCTGTCTCTCTGTCTCTCTCTCTGTCTCTCTGTCTCTCTGTCTCTCTGTTTCTCTGTCTCTCTCTCTGTCTCTCTGTTTATCTGTCTCTCTCTCTCTGTCTCTCTGTTTCTTTGTCTCTCTCTCTCTCTCTCTCTCTCTCTCTCCAGACGCAGTACACCTGTGATCAGGCCTCACTCCTGGCATCTGACCAGGCTGTCATCATCAGAGTCCTCCCCCAGTTCTACCCCTCTCCCCGCTCTCCGTGCCGACACCCTCCCCCCTCCTCCCCCCCCTGCCCCCCCCTCTGCCATGCAGCTCCACCCTGGGCCCTACACACTACCCTGGCACTCGACAGCAGACACCAGGTATCACCCAGACAGACATGTACACACACACATCTGTACATACTGAGTACAACAGGTGTCTACTGTAGCTGTATGCAGACAGACATTCATTAAGCAGAAATGTGTCCTATTAAACAGTCAGAGGCTATAATCCTTTAAACAGCTATTACTGGACAGGATTGTGTTGTTGTGGGTGCACGTGCCTATCTGTACTGTGCGTATAAGGGTGTTTGGGTACACACAGTCCTGTGGGAGTGTATTGTTGGGTAGGCCAGACCAGGGGAATTTTGTTCTGTGACGCGTTTCCAAAGATTAACACACACACACAGACAGACGGACAGACAGACGGACGGACAGACAGACAGACAGACAGACAGACAGACAGACAGACGATCGATCGATTCACACATTCCTCTCTGACTGATCATTGACTTAAAGGACCTCCAAAGACTTCTGTCTATTCCCTTGGTCCAAAGTAGTGCACTATATAGGGAATAACGTGCTTCCCTCACGGCACCCTATTCCCTACATAGTGCACTACTTTTGCTGAAAATACCCTAATGGCACACAGCCTATTCCCGAACAACAGCAGGGATACTTTTCAGACAGACGTTGATTCAGACATTACTCACCGGCTGATTATCCAGACTATCAAAATGGCTGATCACATTACTGAGCCTGACCGAGGCGAACTGACCGAGGCTGTCCTGGGCTGTACTGGGCTGTCCCGGGCTGTCCTGGGCTGTACTGGGCTGTCTTGAGCTGTCCTGAGCTGTCCTGGGCTGTCCTGAGCTGTCCTGGGCTGTCCCGGGCTGTCCTGGGCTGTACTGGGCTGTCCTGGGCTGTCCTGGGCTGTACTGGGCTGTCCTGAGCTGTCCTGAGCTGTCCTGGGCTGTCCTGGGCTGTCCTGAGCTGTCCTGGGCTGTCCTGGGCTGTCCTGGGCTGTCCTGAGCGCTGTCCTGAGCGCTGTCCTGAGCTGTACTGGGCTGTCCTGAGCTGTCCTGAGCTGTCCTGGGCTGTCCTGGGCTGGGCTGAGCTGTCCTGAGCTGTACTGGGCTGTGACCACACACACACACACACACACACACACACACACACACACACACACTCATACACACACACACACACACACACACACACACACACACACACACACACACACACACACACACACACACACACACACACACACACAGCGGTTCCTCTTTGATAACTATCAATGGTGTAATTCACTACAATTACCTCTAATTGTTTTAACAGGTTTAGATAGGCCAGTGTTTATGTTTCTCCCCCCCCACACGCACACAGCTAATGCTAACACACACACACACACACACACACACACACACACACACATACACACACACACACAGCTAATGCTTTTAACTGGCATAATAGATAGGCTGGAGCTTACATAAAGCTGTAGTCGCTTGGTGCTGCAATTCCAAAAGTTGTTCAGGCCTGTCCTTGCCCTTTTTACCCCCCCCCCCCCCCCCCCCCCCCCACACACACACAGACACATTCTCTTGGTATAACAGGACAGGGTGACTCCCAGAACATGTGGACAAAGAGAGGAAGACTGTTAATAAATGGAATGCCCGTGTGTGTCTTCCTTTCGTACTTTCTGACAAAAGTTCCAGAACGCCATCTTATGTAGACTATATTATTGACTTTCTCACAGACTCCTCTTAGGTGATGGCATTAAGTGTGTGTGTGTGTGTGTGTGTGTTGTGACTATCTAGGGAAAGGGGGATACCTAGTGCAACTGAATGCATCTTCCACATTTAACCCGACCTCTTTGAGTCAGAGAGGTGCGGAGGGCTGCTTTAATCAACGTCCACATCATCGGTGTCCGAGGAGAAGTTGTGGTTTGGGGGTTAACTGGGGCAGAACGGCAGATTTGTTCACCTTGCCAGCTCGGGGATTCGAACCAGCAACCTTTCGGTTACTTAACCGCTAAGCTACCTACCTCCCCTAAACTGAGCTGTGAGCATTTTTTTGTGAACGTGTATGCGTGTTTCTGTTTATGTGTCTGTGTGTGTATGCGTGTGTCTGTGTGTGTGTGTGTGTGTGTGTGTTTGTGTGTGTGTGTGTGTGTGTCTGTGTGTCTGTGTGTGTGCAGTGCGGCTGTTTGTGTATCTGTGTGTGTGTCTGTGTCTGTGTGTGTGTCTGTGTGTGTGTGTGTCTGTGTCTGTGTGTGTGCAGTGCGGCTGTTTGTGTGTCTGTGTGTGTATGCGTGTGTCTGTGTGTGTGTGTGTCTGTGTTTGTTTGTGTGTATGCGTGTGTCTTGTGTGTGTGTGTGTGTCTGTGTGTGTGTGTGTACAGTGCGGCTGTTTGTGTGTCCACTCTGATTCAGAGTTGGTATTCCTGTCATGTTCCTCATCATTCCCTGATGGAGTGTTCATGAGGGAGGGGATGTCATTTCCCCTGGTTACCACCTAATTTCCTGTCTCTCTCTACCGCGACGCAGCAGAAATCCCTGACTGCTTAAAGAGGCTACCATTCAAATCTTCTCTTCCTTCTTTTCCTACCTTAAAATGTTTCAAACCATGTGTGGAATACAGTAAGGCAGAAAAACCATGTGTGGAATACAGTAAGGCAGATTAACCGTGTGTGGAATACAGTAAGACAGATTAACCGTGTGTGGAATACAGTAAAGCAGATTAACCATGTGTGGAATACAGTAAGGCAGACTAACCATGTGTGGAATACAGTAAGGCAGATTAACCGTGTGTGGAATACAGTAAGGCAGATTAACCGTGTGTGGAATACAGTAAGGCAGATTAACCATGTGTGGAATACAGTAAGGCAGACTAACCATGTGTGGAATACAGTAAGGCAGATTAACCATGTGTGGAATACAGTAAGGCAGATTAACCATGTGTGGAATACAGTAAAGCAGACAAACCATGTGTGGAATACAGTAAAGCAGACAAACCATGTGTGGAATACAGTAAGGCAGAAAAACCATGTGTGGAATACAGTAAAGCAGATTAACCATGTGTGGAATACAGTAAGGCAGATTAACCATGTGTGGAATACAGTAAGGCAGACTAACCATGTGTGGAATACAGTAAGGCAGATTAACCATGTGTGGAATACAGTAAGGCAGACAAACCATGTGTGGAATACAGTAAAGCAGATTAACCATGTGTGGAATACAGTAAAGCAGATTAACCATGTGTGGAATACAGTAAGGCAGAACAACCATGTGTGGAATACAGTAAAGCAGATTAACCATGTGTGGAATACAGCAAAGCAGATTAACCATGTGTGGAATACAGTAAGGCAGACCAACCATGTGTGGAATACAGTAAGGCAGATAAAACTCACTGGAAGATTTAGTGCAACTAGGATTCTATTTCAAAGAGACCAGGTTTAGAGGGTAACATTCCTCCCTCTCTACCCCTCCCTCTCCCCCTCCCCTCCCCTCCCTCCCTTGCTCCCTCTTCCCCTCCCTCTCTCTTGCTCCCTCTCCCCCTCTCTCCACCTCTCTCTCACCCTCCCTCTCCCCCTCTCTCCACCTCTCTCTCCCCCTCCCTCTACACAGTGATCTGTCTATCCAGTGGAATCAGCTCTCCAGACACTACTCCACAGACCACAGCAGTTCTTTAGGTTTGATTTGATTTGAACACAATCTAACCACACATGCGTTTACAATAATAGAGGATAATGTTTAACATCGGATTTACATTATGATCCTTGTTTTAGGTAGCATGGAGAGCCTGGAGCCTCCTAGCAGCCAAGTGTACTACGATTCCCAGAATTCACCAGTGGACCCTGCCATCTTCAACAACAAGAGGGACTACAATTCCCCTGTTGACCCCGGCATCTTCAACAACAAGAGAGACTACAATTCCCAGAATTCCACAGTGGACCCTGCCATCTTTAACAACAAGAGAGACTACGATTCTCAGAATTCCCCAGTGGACCCTGTCATCTTCAACAACAAGAGAGACTACGATTCCCAGAATTCCCCTGTCGACCCTGTCATCTTCAACAACAAGAGAGACTCTGCCTATAGTTCTTTTTCAGCTAGTTCTAATACGTCTGACTATACTGTCTCACTGAGGCCTGGTGAAGCCTGTTCCATGGACAATATCCTCCAGAGCCTGGGGCCAGGGGGGCCCACCAGCCAGGGGTATGCCTGCGGCGATGCACCGTCCCTGGGGAGGGAGTCAGGCGAGCCCCAAGATGAGACCAGGACCTCTGCCTTACTAAAGTCTGGGTCGCTGACCAGACCAAGAGTGAGGCGGCCAGAAGTGAAGGAAAGACCATCTTCATACTGTTATGAGGACGAGAGGAGGAAGGGAGAAGGGGAGATGGGTGGAGGAGAAGGGGAAAGGGAGGTTTCGAGTCCCCCCCAGCCACCGACCAGGAAGGACAGTTTCAGGGCCACCCGGGGTTGCTCCGGGGTCACAGATGTCAAAGTACAACGATGCATCCCTGACCCCGTCGGAATTCCCAGCCTCTCCCATTGCTATGCCGAAGACGATGACGACAATCTTCTGAACATTCCGGGCGTTCCGGGCAACAACGGCTATCCTGCTACTAGTGAGACGTCAAAGACTGAGGGAAACAGAAATGGAAACAGGGTTGGGAATTTCAAAGGTGATTCCTTAGAGCAGTACTACACCCTCATCTCCAAGAAAAAAAGTTCCCGTAAGGACAGCAACTCAGTGATCCAGAATAGCCACCCAGACCCCCTTTCCCCCCTCCTCCCTGCTTCAGAGATAAGCTCCACTTCTCCCATTTCAAGCCCCGGCCCTCCTGACACCTCCATAGATCCAGAACCCTTAGGGGAGCCCAGCCACCTCCTCCCCCAGAACAAGCACTCCTCATTAGGTCTCTACAGACACAGCGCCCCAGAGAAACTCTTGTCCCAGCTACGTCTCCTAGAGTTCTCCAGCGACCCCTCAGACCCTTCAGACCGTAGCTCCGCCTCCCCCTCCAGCTCCCAGTGGTCTCATTCCCCCTTTCACCCCACCAGAGAGAACCTATCTGAGGATCTAGGTAGTAACAACGCCCCTGTCCAACTCCAGCAGAACCAGGGGAAATGGGGAGAGGGTGCTGGAGGAGGAGGGAGTCGCTGCTCTTCCCCAGGATTGGTGAACATCGATGGGGTTAGAGAGGCAAGGGAGATGGGATTGGTGGTAGGGGGGGCTGCTGCTACTCTCCTCTCTCCCATCCAGCTCCAACACCCCTGGGCTAGGTCATTGAGTGTACCAGGGTCAGAGAAGCCTTCTGGAGGCTGTAACCAGGGAGGAGTGAGCTCTGAGCGGGTACGGAAGACAGACTTTGGGCCTCTCAGTGCTGCAGCAAGTGTGGATAGCCTAATTGAGGAGAATCTGAGAGGAGGAGGAAGAGAAGAAAGAAGAGGAGAAAGAGAGGATGATGATGATGGAGAGGTGCTGATGAAGAAACCCAGGAGTCACCGTTCGTCCCGGTCACGCCGCCGCAGCGAACGCTTCGCCACCAACCTCCGAAATGAGATCCAGCGCAAGAAAGCTCAGCTGTCGAAAAGCAAAGGCCCAGGAGGTTTGCTCTACGGCGGGGAGACGGTCGAGGAAGAAGAAGGTCCTGACCTGGAGGACCTCCAGAGGGAAGAGGCTGACGATCTCAAGGAAAGGTGCTCCCAGGAAAGGTGCTCCGAAGGCAGGTACACCTCGTCGGATGACAGCCGATCAGCTCCAGCCCCTGGAAGTCTATTGGCCTCTACTTCCACACCCCAGCTCTACCAGCTGTCCCCAACCCCAGTTTCAGCTCTGCAACCCCTCCGGGATGAAGATCCTGAACCACCAGAGGACAAAGACCAAGCGTCAGACCCATCCAGGACCACCCAGAGGTTGATTCCAGCCATGCCCAGCTGCGATGTGGGAACCCAGGTGGTGGAGGAGCAAGATCCAGCTGGGTTGGCTCGTCGATGGAGGTGGACGCCCGAACACCATCTCCAACTGGAAATGGACACCGACCGTCAGGGCGAGAGGGTTACAGGGGCCCTGGGGTTATCAGGACGAGGAAGAGCAACCTCCTCCTCTTCCTCCACCACCACTCGTTCTTCTCGTACGGAGGAGTGCGATGTTCTTCCTTTCGCGGATCGTTGTAAGTTCTTTGAGGAGACCAGTAGGAGTATGTCTGTGTGGAATCTACCAGGCCTGACGAGTCGAAGACAGAGGCCAGATAGACACGGGAGGCAGCCTCATCCATCCACGCTGGAGAACCAGGGAGGGGGCTACGGACAGGGAAAAGCCCAGCGGAGGTACTCGTACCAGGGGGGAATCCAGAAGGAAAGTCCCCTATCGATTACAACCATGGAGACCCGGAGGGGGAGAGAAAAGGAGAGGGAGAGAGAGAAGGAGGGGGAGAGAGCGAAAGAGAGGGAGAGAGAGAAGGAGAGGGAGAGAGAGAAGGAGGGGGAGAGAGCGAAAGAGAGGGAGAGAGAGAAGGAGAGGGAGAGAGCGAAAGAGAGGGAGAGAGAGAAGGAGAGGGAGAGAGAAAAGGAGAGGGAGAGAGAAAAGGAGAGGGAGAGAGAAAAGGAGAGGGAGTGGGAAAGAGCGAAGAAAAGGGAGGACAGAGCAAGAGAGAGGGAGATGGCGCTTGAAAGGGAGAGAGAGCGGGAGAGAGAGGAGCAGAGACTATGCGAAGAGAAGGCTAGACTGAGAGAGAGGGAGAGAGAAAGAGAGAAGGAGATTGAGCTGGCGAGGGAATGTGAGAGGGAGATAGAGAGACAAGGAGAGAGGGAGAGAGAGTCACTCAGTACAGCTCGGGACCTCTACAACACTCGGACTCAGCCCCAGGCATACCAGAAGAACCAGACCCACTCCTGCCCCCATCTCCAAGCCCAGATAGAGGCCCCTCATTCAGCCTTCCACCCTGTCAACACCCCTCTCCTACAGGACAACCAGGCTCCACATCAGGGGTACCTACAATATGGCTACACACCAACAGAGGCAAGTATAGGCTACTGTTATAGAGAACATAGACAGTATCTTCTACAGTTTTTGAAGATGCCCAACACTATTAAATGGATCCAGATGTGAATGAGGATGTAATGTGTTGTAGATTGCTTAGCCTTGGCTGATACATGAGGATATGAAGACACACACACACTGGGGTTTTTATTTATTTTATCAACTGATTTCAGTCTTTGAGATGGGAACTGAATCTATAAGCCTTTTATTATTCAGCAGATGTTAAGAAACCCTTTATAACATATCATCTCCTCTATAGTCTGGATGAAATAGCTGCTCTCCTCCTCTATAGTCTGGATGAAATAGCTGCTCTCCTCTATAGTCTGGATGAAATAGATGCTCTCCTCTATAGTCTGGATGAAATAGCTGCTCTCCTCTATAGTCTGGATGAAATAGATGCTCTCCTCCTCTATAGTCTGGATGAAATAGCTGCTCTCCTCTATAGTCTGGATGAAATAGATGCTCTCCTCCTCTATAGTCTGGATGAAATAGCTGCTCTCCTCTATAGTCTGGATGAAATAGCTGCTCTCCTCCTCTATAGTCTGGATGAAATAGCTGCTCTCCTCCTCTATAGTCTGGATGAAATAGCTGCTCTCCTCCTCTATAGTCTGGATGAAATAGCTGCTCTCCTCCTCTATAGTCTGGGTGAAATGGCTGCTCTCCTCCTCTATAGTCTGGATGAAATAGCTGCTCTCCTCTATAGTCTGGATGAAATAGCTACTCCTCCTCTTTAGTCTGGATGAAATAGCTGCTCTCCTCTATAGTCTGGATGAAATAGCTGCTCTCCTCTATAGTCTGGATGAAATAGCTGCTCTCCTCCTCTATAGTCTGGATGAAATAGCTTCTCTCCTCTATAGTCTGGATGAAATAGCTGCTCTCCTCCTCTATAGTCTGGATGAAATAGCTGCTTTCCTCCTCTATAGTCTGGATGAAATAGCTGCACTCCTCTATAGTCTGGATGAAATAGCTGCTCTCCTCTTTAGTCTGGATGAAATAGCTGCTCTCCTCCTCTATAGTCTGGATGAAATAGCTGCTTTCCTCCTCTATAGTCTGGATGAAATAGCTGCACTCCTCTATAGTCTGGATGAAATAGCTGCTCTCCTCCTCTATAGTCTGGATGAAATAGCTGCTCTCCTCTATAGTCTGGATGAAATAGATGCTCTCCTCTATAGTCTGGATGAAATAGCTGCTCTCCTCTATAGTCTGGATGAAATAGATGCTCTCCTCCTCTATAGTCTGGATGAAATAGCTGCTCTCCTCTATAGTCTGGATGAAATAGATGCTCTCCTCCTCTATAGTCTGGATGAAATAGCTGCTCTCCTCTATAGTCTGGATGAAATAGCTGCTCTCCTCCTCTATAGTCTGGATGAAATAGCTGCTCTCCTCCTCTATAGTCTGGATGAAATAGCTGCTCTCCTCCTCTATAGTCTGGATGAAATAGCTGCTCTCCTCCTCTATAGTCTGGGTGAAATGGCTGCTCTCCTCCTCTATAGTCTGGATGAAATAGCTGCTCTCCTCTATAGTCTGGATGAAATAGCTACTCCTCCTCTTTAGTCTGGATGAAATAGCTGCTCTCCTCTATAGTCTGGATGAAATAGCTGCTCTCCTCTATAGTCTGGATGAAATAGCTGCTCTCCTCCTCTATAGTCTGGATGAAATAGCTTCTCTCCTCTATAGTCTGGATGAAATAGCTGCTCTCCTCCTCTATAGTCTGGATGAAATAGCTGCTTTCCTCCTCTATAGTCTGGATGAAATAGCTGCACTCCTCTATAGTCTGGATGAAATAGCTGCTCTCCTCTTTAGTCTGGATGAAATAGCTGCTCTCCTCCTCTATAGTCTGGATGAAATAGCTGCTTTCCTCCTCTATAGTCTGGATGAAATAGCTGCACTCCTCTATAGTCTGGATGAAATAGCTGCTCTCCTCCTCTATAGTCTGGATGAAACAGCTGTTCTCCTCTATAGTCTGAATGAAATAGCTGCTCTCCTCTATAGTCTGGATGAAATAGCTGCTCTCCTCCTCTTTAGTCTGGATGAAATAGCTGCTCTCCTCTATAGTCTGGATGAAATAGCTGCTCTCCTCCTCTTTAGTCTGGATGAAATAGCTGCTCTCCTCTATAATCTGGATGAAATAGCTGCTCTCCTCTTTAATCTGGATGAAATAGCTGCTCTCCTCTTTAGTCTGGATGAAATTGCTGCTCTCCTCTGTAGTCTGGATGAAATAGCTGCTCTCCTCCTCTATAGTCTGGATTAAATAGCTGCTCTCCTCCTCTATAGTCTGGATGAAATAGCTGCTCTCCTCCTCTGTAGTCTGGATGAAATAGCTGCTCTCCTCCTCTATAGTCTGGATGAAATAGCTGCTCTCCTCTATAGTCTGGATGAAATAGCTCCTCTCCTCCTCTATAGTCTGGATTAAATAGATGCTCTCCTCCTCTATAGTCTGGATGAAATAGCTGCTCTCCTCCTCTATAGTCTTGATGAAATAGCTGCTCTCCTCCTCTATAGTCTGGATGAAATAGCTGCTCTCCTCCTCTATAGTCTGGATGAAATAGCTGCTTTCCTCTTTAGTCTGGATGAAATAGCTGCTCTCCTACTCTTTAGTCTGGATGAAATAGCTGCTCTCCTCTATAGTCTGGATGAAATAGCTGCTCTCCTCCTCTATAGTCTGGATGAAATAGCTGCTCTCCTACTCTTTAGTCTGGATGAAATAGCTGCTCTCCTCTATAATCTGGATGAAATAGCTGCTCTCCTCTTTAATCTGGATGGAATAGCTGCTCTCCTCCTCTATAGTCTGGATGAAATAGCTGCTCTCCTCTTTAATCTGGAGGAAATAGCTGCTCTCCTCTATAGTCTGGATGAAATAGCTGCTCTCCTCTTTAATCTGGAGGAAATAGCTGCTCTCCTCCTCTATAGTCTGGATGAAATAGCTGCTCTCCTCCTCTATAGTCTGGATGAAATAGCTGCTCTCCTCCTCTATAGTCTGGATGAAATAGCTGCTTTCCTCTTTAGTCTGGATGAAATAGCTGCTCTCCTCTATAGTTTGGATGAAATAGCTGCTCTCCTCTATAATCTGGATGAAATAGCTGCTCTCCTCCTCTTTAGTCTGGTTGAAATAGCTTCTCTCCTCCTCTATAGTCTGGATGAAATAGCTGCTGTCCTCCTCTATAGTCTGGATGAAATAGCTGCTCTCCTCCTCTATAGTCTGGATGAAATAGCTGCTCTCCTCCTCTATAGTCTGGATGAAATAGCTGCTCTCCTCCTCTATAGTCTGGATGAAATAGCTGCTCTCCTCCTCTTTAGTCTGGATGAAATAGCTGCTCTCCTCTATAGTCTGGATGAAATAGCTGCTCTCCTCCTCTATAGTCTGGATGAAATAGCTGCTCTCCCCTATAGTCTGGATTAAATAGCTGCTCTCCTCTGCAGTCTGGATGAAATAGCTGCTCTCCTCTGTAGTCTGGATGAAATAGCTGCTCTCCTCCTCTATAGTCTGGATGAAATAGCTGCTTTCCTCCTCTTTAGTCTGGATGAAATAGCTGCTCTCCTCCTCTATAGTCTGGATGAAATAGCTGCTCTCCTCTGTAGTCTGGATTAAATAGCTGCTCTCCTCTATAGTCTGAATGAAATAGCTGCTCTCCTCTATAGTCTGGATGAAATAGCAGCTCTCCTCTATAGTCTGGATGAAGTAGCTGCTCTCCTCTTTAGTCTGGATGAAATAGCTGCTCTCCTCCTCTATAGTCTGGATGAAATAGCTGCTCTCCTCCTCTTTAGTCTGGATGAAATAGCTGCTCTCCTCTTTAGTCTGGATGAAATAGCTGCTCTCCTCTATAGTCTGGATGAAATAGCTGCTCTACTCCTCTTTAGTCTGGTTGAAATAGCTGCTCTCCTCCTCTTTAGTCTGGAGGAAATAGCTGCTCTCCTCTATAATCTGGATGAAATTGCTGCTCTCCTCTTTAATCTGGAGGAAATAGCTGCTCTCCTCCTCTATAGTCTGGATGAAGTAGCTGCTCTCCTCTTTAGTCTGGATGAAATAGCTGCTCTCCTCCTCTATAATCTGGATGAAATTGCTGCTCTCCTCTTTAATCTGGAGGAAATAGCTGCTCTCCTCCTCTATAGTCTGGATGAAATAGCTGCTCTCCTCCTCTATAGTCTGGATGAAATAGCTGCTCTCCTCCTCTATAGTCTGGATGAAATAGCTGCTTTCCTCTTTAGTCTGGATGAAATAGCTGCTCTCCTCTATAGTCTGGATGAAATAGCTGCTCTACTCTATAGTCTGGATGAAATAGCTGCTCTCTTCCTCTTTAGTCTGGTTGAAATAGCTGCTCTCCTCTATAATCTGGATGAAATAGCTGCTCTCCTCTTTAATCTGGATGGAATAGCTGCTCTCCTCCTCTATAGTCTGGATGAAATAGCTGCTCTCCTCCTCTATAGTCTGGATAAAATAGCTGCTCTCCTCCTCTATAGTCTGGATGAAATAGCTGCTCTCCTCCTCTTTAGTCTGGATGAAATAGCTGCTCTCCTCTATAGTCTGGATGAAATAGCTGCTCTCCTCCTCTATAGTCTGGATGAAATAGCTGCTCTCCCCTATAGTCTGGATTAAATAGCTGCTCTCCTCTGTAGTCTGGATGAAATAGCTGCTCTCCTCTGTAGTCTGGATGAAATAGCTGCTCTCCTCCTCTATAGTCTGGATGAAATAGCTGCTTTCCTCCTCTTTAGTCTGGATGAAATAGCTGCTCTCCTCCTCTATAGTCTGGATGAAATAGCTGCTCTCCTCTGTAGTCTGGATTAAATAGCTGCTCTCCTCTATAGTCTGAATGAAATAGCTGCTCTCCTCTATAGTCTGGATGAAATAGCTGCTCTTTAGTCTGGATGAAATAGCTGCTCTCCTCTGTAGTCTGGATTAAATAGCTGCTCTCCTCTATAGTCTGAATGAAATAGCTGCTCTCCTCTATAGTCTGGATGAAGTAGCTGCTCTTTAGTCTGGATGAAATAGCTGCTCTCCTCCTCTTTAGTCTGGATGAAGTAGCTGCTCTCCTCCTCTATAGTCTGGATGAAATAGCTGCTCTCCTCCTCAATGGTCTGGATGAAATAGCTGCTCTCCTCTGTAGTCTGGATTAAATAGCTGCTCTCCTCTATAGTCTGAATGAAATAGCTGCTCTCCTCTATAGTCTGGATGAAATAGCTGCTCTCCTCTATAGTCTGGATGAAGTAGCTGCTCTCCTCTTTAGTCTGGATGAAATAGCTGCTCTCCTCCTCTATAGTCTGGATGAAATAGCTGCTCTCCTCTATAGTCTGGATGAAATAGTTGCTCTCCTCCTCTATAGTCTGGATGAAATAGCTGCTCTCCTCCTCTATAGTCTGGATGAAATAGCTGCTCTCCTCCTCAATGGTCTGGATGAAATAGCTGCTCTCCTCTGTAGTCTGGATTAAATAGCTGCTCTCCTCTATAGTCTGAATGAAATAGCTGCTCTCCTCTATAGTCTGGATGAAATAGCTGCTCTCCTCTATAGTCTGGATGAAGTAGCTGCTCTCCTCTTTAGTCTGGATGAAATAGCTGCTCTCCTCCTCTATAGTCTGGATGAAATAGCTGCTCTCCTCTGTAGTCTGGGTGAAATAGTTGCTCTCGATCCTCTATAGTCTGGATGAAATAGCTGCTCTCCTCTAGTCTGGATGAAATAGCTGCTCTCCTCTTTTGTCTGGATGAAATAGTTGCTCTCCTCTATAGTCTGGATGAAATAGTTGCTCTCCTCTGTAGTCTGGATGAAATAGCTGCTCTCCTCTAGTCTGGATGAAATAGCTGCTCTCCTCTTTTGTCTGGATGAAATAGTTGCTCTCCTCTATAGTCTGGATGAAATAGTTGCTCTCCTCTGTAGTCTGGATGAAATAGCTGCTCTCCTCTTTAGTCTGGATGAAATAGCTGCTCTCCTCCTCTATAGTCTGGGTGAAATGGCTGCTCTCCTCCTCTATAGTCTGGATGAAATAGTTGCTCTCCTCTATAGTCTGGATGAAATAGTTGCTCTCCTCTGTAGTCTGGATGAAATAGCTGCTCTCCTCTTTAGTCTGGATGAAATAGCTGCTCTCCTCTCTAGTCTGGATGAAATAGTTGCTCTCCTCCTCTTTTGGCCATATAGCTCCTCCCCTGCTTTGTTCTAGATGTGTTCTATTGTGTCAAACCTTAAAGTAGACTTCTAATCATCACGTTTAGAGCTTTTCAAAGTGCTTAATGAGTGTGAATGAATGTGTTCCACAGGAGTATCCTGTCCCATCCCAGCCGTTACCGCGGGAACAAACACAACTCAACAGGAAGTTCAGCCTGACCGAGAGGTATGACACTTCCTGCCTGTCAGCTCTCTCTCTCTGTCTCTCTCTCTCTCTGTTTCTCCTCTCTGTCTCTCTTCTCTGTCTCTCTCTCGCTCTCTCTCGTTCTCTCTCTGTCTCTCTCTGTCTCTCTCGTTCTCTCTCTCGCTCTCTCACTCTCTCTCTGTCTCTTTCTGTTTCTCTCTTTCTCTTTCTTTCTGTCTCTCTCTTTCTCTCTTAATTTGATTTATTGGCATGACATAACAATATACATATTGCCAAAGCTTACTTTGGAGGTTTACAATATTAACATAATTAATAATAAGAATCAATATTATCGACGGGACAACAGTAACAACAATAACCAAAGGTCAAAATAACCAAACATTGAACAATAACAATAAGCATAGAGGACACTGTCCCTCGTTTTATGGCAGGCAGCAATGTAGTGCGCTGTCAACCCACAGCTCTCTGCGTCCTCCCCCAACAGGACGGGTATCCTATTCCCATCAGAGAGGTCTTCAATGTAGTGCGCTGTCAACCCACAGCTCTCTGTGTCCTCCCCCAACAGGACGGGTAGCCTATCCTCATCAGAGAGGTCTTCAATGTAGTGCGCTGTCAACCCACAGCTCTCTGTGTCCTCCCCCAACAGGACGGGCAGCCTATCCTCATCAGAGAGGTCTTTGAAACCTTGAATAAGGGTTTCAAATTTGGGAAAATGACACTCTCTAATTGTTTTATATTTTTGACATTTTGTCAGGAAATGCAGCTCCGTCTCAGGTTCTGCTGTTGTGCAGTGGTTGCACAGCCTTTCCTCTACAGGGAACCAGGTTCTGCTGTTGTGCAGTGGTTGCACAGCCTTTCCTCTACAGGGAGCCAGGTTTTCCTGTGTCTACCCTTCTCAATGGCAAGGCTGTGCTCACTGAGCCTGTACTTTGTCAAGGTTTTTCTAAGGTTTTGATCAGTAACCATGGTCAAATCGTTAGCTACGGTGTACTGTCGATTTAGGGCCAGATAGCACTGCTTTGTGCTTGTGCTCTTGGTATAGCAGGGCTTGGTAGTGATATGAGAGGGGGTCACTGTATTTTAGATGTTTCCAAAATGGAATCACTCTTTTATGAGTTTTTATTATGAGTGGATATTGGCCTAATTCTGCCCTGCATACATTGTTTGTAGTTTTCCTCTGGACATGTAGGAGAATCTTACAGAACTCTGCATGCAGGATTTCAATGGGGTGTTTGTCCCATTGTTTAAAATCTTGTTTTGCAAGTGGACCCCACACCTCACTGCCATAAAGTGAAATTGGTTCAATGACACATTCAATTCATTTTAGCCACATTTTAATAGGTATTTCAATTAGAATGTGTTTTTTAATGGTGTAGAATGTCCTGCGTGCTTTCTCTCTCAGTTCATTCACTGCATCGTTAAGGTGTCCAGTTGAGCTTATTTTAAAACCGAAGTAATTGTAGTGTGTCCAGTCCAGTATAATATAACTTTGATCTAAGATCTGGATTTTCTCTGGAAAATAATTATTTTAGTCTTTTTGGGGTTTACTGCCAGGGCCCTGGTCTGGCAATACTGCTCTAGCAGGTCCAGGCTCTGCTGTAGGCCATGTGCTGTGGGTGACAGCAGGCATAGCTCATCTGCAAAGGGCAGGCCATTTAACCTCTGAATTGTGGAGACTAACACCAGGGGCTGAGTATTCTTCTAGAATAGTGGCCAACTCGTTGATGTAAATATTGAAGAGTGCAGGGCTCAGGTTGCAACCCTGGCGAAGGCCCCGCCCCTGGTTAAAGAATTCTGTTATTTTCTTGACAATTTTGATGCTGCACGTATTGCCAGTATACATTGATTTAATTATGTCATATGTTTTACCCCCTACGCCACTTTCAATAACTTTGTAGAACAGTCCTGTCTGCCAAATAGAATCAAATGCTTTTTGGAAGTCGATAAATCAAGCGTACATTTTGTTATTATTTTGATGGACTTGTTTATCTATCAGGGTTTGTAGGGTGTTTTGGTATAAATCCAATTTGGCTTTTACTCAGGACATTGTGCTTATTAAGGAAGTTTAGAACTCTTACATTTATAATACTACAGAAAACCTTCCCCAGGTTACTGTTCACACAAATGCTTCTGGAATTGTTAGGGTCCAATGTGTTCTTAAAGATTGAGCCCTTGATTCCAGATGTCAGGGAAATAACCTACACTCAGGATCAAATTGAACAGTTTTAATATAGCCAATTGACATTTTGCGCTAGTGAGTTTGAGCATCTCAATTAGGATGCCATCAGGTCCACATGCTTTTTTATATTTGAGAGCCTGAAGTTTCTTATAGAGCTCCTGGTCAGTAATAGTTTAGTTTCTTATAGAGCTCCTGGTCAGTAATAGTTTAGTTTCTTATAGAGCTCCTGGTCAGTAATAGTTTAGTTTCTTATAGAGCTCCTGGTCAGTAATAGTTTAGTTTCTTATAGAGCTCCTGGTCAGTAATAGTTTAGTTTCTTATAGAGCTCCTGGTCAGTAATAGTTTAGTTTCTTATAGAGCTCCTGGTCAGTAATAGTTTAGTTTCTTATAGAGATCCTGGTCAGTAATAGTTTAGTTTCTTATAGAGATCCTGGTCAGTAATAGTTTAGTTTCTTATAGAGATCCTGGTCAGTAATAGTTTAGTTTCTTATAGAGATCCTGGTCAGTAATAGTTTAGTTTCTTATAGAGATCCTGGTCAGTAATAGTTTAGTGTCTTATAGAGCTCCTGGTCAGTAATAGTTTAGTTTCTTATAGAGCTCCTGGTCAGTAATTGGGGAGTCCAGTGGATTTTGATTGTCCTTTATAGCTTTTTCTAATCCATTCAACTTCTCATTCATTTGTCGTTGTTCTGCGTTTGCATCAATTTGAGCGGTGTTGTAGAGTGTTTTAAAATGGGTTGTCCATATGTCACCATTTTGTTACGCTAATTCCTCGTTTAGATTTTTTTGTTTTTTTTTTCTCCAATTTTGCCAGAAGTTGTTGGTGTTTATGGACTTCTCAATTAGTGTCAGCTGCTTGCTGTTGTACTGGGTTTTTTTTGTTTCTTAGTTTTAAAGTCTCACAGTAATGAAGGCGTAGTTCACCATTATTTGGGTCTCTGTGCTTCAGGTTGGAGGTGTTCTATGTTTTTTCCTTATAATTTTACAATCTGCATCAAACCAGTTGTCATCTGTGGTCTTTTTTGTTTTGTTTCTTTTCAATTTCAATTGTGCTTCTTTTACAGTTTGTGTGACTATATAGTTGATGTCTTGTACTGCTAGATTGATGTCTTCTTCACTGTGAGTGAATGTGGTATCCAGAAAGTTATCTAAGAGTGTTTGGATATCTTGGTTACTGGTTGCTTTCTGGTATCTTCCGTGCTGTTCTGGGCCCATCTGTATGAATGTCTGATGTTGTACAGTTTACTGGGCTGTGAATGTCTTATGTTGTACAGATTACTGGGCTGTGAATGTCTGGTTGTTTCCATGTCTGTTCTATTGAGGAACAATGTAATTTGGCTGTGATCAGACAGAGGTGTTAGTGGCTTGACAGTGAATGAGCTGAGAGAGAAAGGGTTCATGTCTGTGATCATATAGTCTACTGTACTGTGGCCAAGAGGTGAGCAGTAGGTGAATCTCCCCCAAAAGTCCCCCCGTAACCTACCATTGACAAAGTACAGACCCAGGCTTCTACAGAGCTGCAACATATCCCTTCCGTTTTGTTGATGTTGCTGTCACTGTTGTTTCTATGGGGGAGATGAAGACAGTTAGAGACAGTATGGCCTGTAATAAAGCTGTCACTGTTGTTTCTATCGGGGAGATGAAGACAGTTAGAGACACTATTGCCTGTAATAAAGCTGTCCCCTCATGTGCTCGTTAGATCAGGTAGTGTTCCTGTGTGCGCATTTGTGTCCCCACAGATGAGCACATTTCCCTGGGCCTGGAGGGTGGGGAAGATCTCCTCTGAGTAATATGGGGATTCTGAGGGGGGGGGGGGGATCTCCTCTGAGTAATATGGAGATTCTGAGGGGGGGGGGGGGGGGGGGGGGATCTCCTCTGAGTAATATGGGGATTCTGAGGGGGGGGGGGGGATCTCCTCTGAGTAATATGGGGATTCTGAGGGGGGGGGGATCTCCCCTGAGTAATATGGGGATTCTGAGGGGGGGGGGAAAGATCTCCTTTGAGTAATATGGGGATTCTGAGGGGGGGGGGGGGGGGGGTGGGGGGGGGTCTCCTCTGAGTAATATGGGGATTCTGAGGGGGGGGGAGATCTCCTCTGAGTAATATGGGGATTCTGAGGGGGGGATATATATTGCGCAAAGGAACACATATTTTTCTGTCAGTACAAGTTATTTTTTCAGTTTTAACCAATTTTACCAATTTTGAGGGGATCAATTTGATTTTGTAGTTCGGATTTGTACCAAATGATCAGTCCTCCAGAGTCTCTGCCTCTATGGACAGAGCTGTGTTTCTGTGACGGCACAGTGACCTCTCTGTAGCCTGTGGGACAGTGAGTGACAACGTCAGCCTTACACCATGTCTACTGCAGAATGATGACGTCAACATCTTTTAGGTTTTTGTTGAACTCCAGTGCTAAACTCTTCAGTCTAGAGGTTGATGAGTTTAGACCCTGAATGTTCCACATGCTGACTGATAGGTTGATGAGTTTAGGCCCTGAATGTTCCACATGCTGACTGATAGGTTGATGAGTTTAGGCCCTGAATGTTCCACATGCTGACTGATAGGTTGATGAGTTTAGGCCCTGAATGTTCCACATGCTGACTGATAGGTTGATGAGTTTAAGCCCTGAATGCTCCACATGCTGACTGATAGCTTGATGAGTTTAGGCCCTGAATGTTCCGCATTCTGACTGATAGTGATTTCATGTTGCAAAAAGAAAGAATATAGCAGTCAGAAATACAGTAACTACTGAGTTGTTCAGTCAGATGAACAGGATAACAGTCAGAAATACAGTAACTACTGAGTTGTTCAGTCAAATGAACAGGATAACAGTCAGAAATACAGTAACTACTGAGTTGTTCAGTCAGATGAACAGGATAAGTCAGAAATACAGTAACTACTAAGTTGTTCAGTCAGATGAACAGGATAACAGTCAGAAATACAGTAACTACTAAGTTGTTCATTCAGATGAACAGGATAACAGTCAGAAATACAGTAACTACTGAGTTGTTCAGTCAGATGAACAGGATAACAGTCAGAAATACAGTAACTACTGAGTTGTTCAGTCAGATGAACAGGATAACAGTCAGAAATACAGTAACTACTGAGTTGTTCAGTCAGATGAACAGGATAACAGTCAGAAATACAGTAACTACTGAGTTGTTCAGTCAGATGAACAGGATAACAGTCAGAAATACAGTAACTACTGAGTTGTTCAGTCAGATGAACAGGATAACAGTCAGAAATACAGTAACTACTGAGTTGTTCAGTCAGATGAACAGGATAACAGTCAGAAATACAGTAACTACTGAGTTGTTCAGTCAGATGAACAGGATAACAGTCAGAAATACAGTAACTACTGAGTTGTTCAGTCAGATGAACAGGATAACAGTCAGAAATACAGTAACTACTGAGTTGTTCAGTCAGATGAACAGGATAACAGTCAGAAAATACAGTAACTACTGAGTTGTTCAGTCAGATGAACAGGATAACAGTCAGAAATACAGTAACTACTGAGTTGTTCAGTCAGATGAACAGGATAACAGTCAGAAATACAGTAACTACTGAGTTGTTCAGTCAGATGAACAGGATAACAGTCAGAAATACAGTAACTACTGAGTTGTTCAGTCAGATGAACAGGATAACAGTCAGAAATACAGTAACTACTGAGTTGTTCAGTCAGATGAACAGGATAACAGTCAGAAATACAGTAACTACTGAGTTGTTCAGTCAGATGAACAGGATAACAGTCAGAAATACAGTAACTACTGAGTTGTTCAGTCAGATGAACAGGATAACAGTCAGAAATACAGTAACTACTGAGTTGTTCAGTCAGATGAACAGGATAACAGTCAGAAATACAGTAACTACTGAGTTGTTCAGTCAGATGAACAGGATAACAGTCAGAAATACAGTAACTACTGAGTTGTTCAGTCAGATGAACAGGATAACAGTCAGAAAATACAGTAACTACTGAGTTGTTCAGTCAGATGAACAGGATAACAGTCAGAAATACAGTAACTACTGAGTTGTTCAGTCAGATGAACAGGATAACAGTCAGAAATACAGTAACTACTGAGTTGTTCAGTCAGATGAACAGGATAACAGTCAGAAATACAGTAACTACTGAGTTGTTCAGTCAGATGAACAGGATAACAGTCAGAAATACAGTAACTACTGAGTTGTTCAGTCAGATGAACAGGATAACAGTCAGAAATACAGTAACTACTGAGTTGTTCAGTCAGATGAACAGGATAACAGTCAGAAATACAGTAACTACTGAGTTGTTCAGTCAGATGAACAGGATAACAGTCAGAAATACAGTAACTACTGAGTTGTTCAGTCAGATGAACAGGATAACAGTCAGAAATACAGTAACTACTGAGTTGTTCAGTCAGATGAACAGGATAACAGTCAGAAATACAGTAACTACTGAGTTGTTCAGTCAGATGAACAGGATAACAGTCAGAAATACAGTAACTACTGAGTTGTTCAGTCAGATGAACAGGATAACAGTCAGAAATACAGTAACTACTGAGTTGTTCAGTCAGATGAACAGGATAACAGTCAGAAATACAGTAACTACTGAGTTGTTCAGTCAGATGAACAGGATAACAGTCAGAAATACAGTAACTACTGAGTTGTTCAGTCAGATGAACAGGATAACAGTCAGAAATACAGTAACTACTGAGTTGTTCAGTCAGATGAACAGGATAACAGTCAGAAATACAGTAACTACTGAGTTGTTCAGTCAGATGAACAGGATAACAGTCAGAAATACAGTAACTACTGAGTTGTTCAGTCAGATGAACAGGATAACAGTCAGAAATACAGTAACTACTGAGTTGTTCAGTCAGATGAACAGGATAACAGTCAGAAATACAGTAACTACTGAGTTGTTCAGTCAGATGAACAGGATAACAGTCAGAAATACAGTAACTACTGAGTTGTTCAGTCAGATGAACAGGATAACAGTCAGAAATACAGTAACTACTGAGTTGTTCAGTCAGATGAACAGGATAACAGTCAGAAATACAGTAACTACTGAGTTGTTCAGTCAGATGAACAGGATAACAGTCAGAAATACAGTAACTACTGAGTTGTTCAGTCAGATGAACAGGATAACAGTCAGAAATACAGTAACTACTGAGTTGTTCAGTCAGATGAACAGGATAACAGTCAGAAATACAGTAACTACTGAGTTGTTCAGTCAGATGAACAGGATAACAGTCAGAAATACAGTAACTACTGAGTTGTTCAGTCAGATGAACAGGATAACAGTCAGAAATACAGTAACTACTGAGTTGTTCAGTCAGATGAACAGGATAACAGTCAGAAATACAGTAACTACTGAGTTGTTCAGTCAGATGAACAGGATAACAGTCAGAAATACAGTAACTACTGAGTTGTTCAGTCAGATGAACAGGATAACAGTCAGAAATACAGTAACTACTGAGTTGTTCAGTCAGATGAACAGGATAACAGTCAGAAATACAGTAACTACTGAGTTGTTCAGTCAGATGAACAGGATAACAGTCAGAAATACAGTAACTACTGAGTTGTTCAGTCAGATGAACAGGATAACAGTCAGAAATACAGTAACTACTGAGTTGTTCAGTCAGATGAACAGGATAACAGTCAGAAATACAGTAACTACTGAGTTGTTCAGTCAGATGAGCAGGATAACAGTCAGAAATACAATATCTACTGAGTTGTTCAGTCAGATGAACAGGATAACAGTCAGAAATACAGTATCTACTGAGTTGTTCAGTCAGATGAACAGGATAACAGTCAGAAATACAGTAACTACTGAGTTGCTCAGTCAGATGAACAGGATAACAGTCAGAAATACAGTAACTACTGAGTTGCTCAGTCAGATGAACAGGATAACAGTCAGAAATACAGTAACTACTGAGTTGTTCAGTCAGATGAACAGGATAACAGTCAGAAATACAGTAACTACTGAGTTGTTCAGTCAGATGAACAGGATAACAGTCAGAAATACAGTAACTACTGAGTTGTTCAGTCAGATGAACAGGATAACAGTCAGAAATACAGTAACTACTGAGTTGTTCAGTCAGATGAACAGGATAACAGTCAGAAATACAGTAACTACTGAGTTGTTCAGTCAGATGAACAGGATAACAGTCAGAAATACAGTAACTACTGAGTTGTTCAGTCAGATGAACAGGATAACAGTCAGAAATACAGTAACTACTGAGTTGTTCAGTCAGATGAACAGGATAACAGTCAGAAATACAGTAACTACTGAGTTGTTCAGTCAGATGAACAGGATAACAGTCAGAAATACAGTAACTACTGAGTTGTTCAGTCAGATGAACAGGATAACAGTCAGAAATACAGTAACTACTGAGTTGTTCAGTCAGATGAACAGGATAACAGTCAGAAATACAGTAACTACTGAGTTGTTCAGTCAGATGAACAGGATAACAGTCAGAAATACAGTAACTACTGAGTTGTTCAGTCAGATGAACAGGATAACAGTCAGAAATACAGTAACTACTGAGTTGTTCAGTCAGATGAACAGGATAACAGTCAGAAATACAGTAACTACTGAGTTGTTCAGTCAGATGAACAGGATAACAGTCAGAAATACAGTAACTACTGAGTTGTTCAGTCAGATGAACAGGATAACAGTCAGAAATACAGTAACTACTGAGTTGTTCAGTCAGATGAACAGGATAACAGTCAGAAATACAGTAACTACTGAGTTGTTCAGTCAGATGAACAGGATAACAGTCAGAAATACAGTAACTACTGAGTTGTTCAGTCAGATGAACAGGATAACAGTCAGAAATACAGTAACTACTGAGTTGTTCAGTCAGATGAACAGGATAACAGTCAGAAATACAGTAACTACTGAGTTGTTCAGTCAGATGAACAGGATAACAGTCAGAAATACAGTAACTACTGAGTTGTTCAGTCAGATGAACAGGATAACAGTCAGAAATACAGTAACTACTGAGTTGTTCAGTCAGATGAACAGGATAACAGTCAGAAATACAGTAACTACTGAGTTGTTCAGTCAGATGAACAGGATAACAGTCAGAAATACAGTAACTACTGAGTTGTTCAGTCAGATGAACAGGATAACAGTCAGAAATACAGTAACTACTGAGTTGTTCAGTCAGATGAACAGGATAACAGTCAGAAATACAGTAACTACTGAGTTGTTCAGTCAGATGAACAGGATAACAGTCAGAAATACAGTAACTACTGAGTTGTTCAGTCAGATGAACAGGATAACAGTCAGAAATACAGTAACTACTGAGTTGTTCAGTCAGATGAACAGGATAACAGTCAGAAATACAGTAACTACTGAGTTGTTCAGTCAGATGAACAGGATAACAGTCAGAAATACAGTAACTACTGAGTTGTTCAGTCAGATGAACAGGATAAGTCAGAAATACAGTAACTACTAAGTTGTTCAGTCAGATGAACAGGATAACAGTCAGAAATACAGTAACTACTAAGTTGTTCAGTCAGATGAACAGGATAACAGTCAGAAATACAGTAACTACTGAGTTGTTCAGTCAGATGAACAGGATAACAGTCAGAAATACAGTAACTACTGAGTTGTTCAGTCAGATGAACAGGATAACAGTCAGAAATACAGTAACTACTGAGTTGTTCAGTCAGATGAACAGGATAACAGTCAGAAATACAGTAACTACTGAGTTGTTCAGTCAGATGAACAGGATAACAGTCAGAAATACAGTAACTACTGAGTTGTTCAGTCAGATGAACAGGATAACAGTCAGAAATACAGTAACTACTGAGTTGTTCAGTCAGATGAACAGGATAACAGTCAGAAATACAGTAACTACTGAGTTGTTCAGTCAGATGAACAGGATAACAGTCAGAAATACAGTAACTACTGAGTTGTTCATTCAGATGAACAGGATAACAGTCAGAAATACAGTAACTACTGAGTTGTTCAGTCAGATGAACAGGATAACAGTCAGAAATACAGTAACTACTGAGTTGTTCAGTCAGATGAACAGGATAACAGTCAGAAATACAGTAACTACTGAGTTGTTCAGTCAGATGAACAGGATAACAGTCAGAAATACAGTAACTACTGAGTTGTTCATTCAGATGAACAGGATAACAGAAAACATTTGTTCTCTTTTTCTTTTTTTCCTTAAACTTTTAGTACAATAGCTGTGTGTGTGTGTGTGTGTGTGTGTGTGTGTGTGTGTGTGTGTGCGTTTAGTGCAGATGTTTTGGATGGGCTGTTTACTCAACCCTACAGAGTCTCTGGTCTGGTAGAGGGGGTGGTGTCTGCTATGGGGTAGTAAGCTGGGCCCTGTGGAGTGGAGGGGTGCCAGGTCTGGGCCGGGGGGCTTCCTCTCTGGTCTGGTAGAGGGGGTGTCTGCTATGGGGTAGTAAGCTGGGCCCTGTGGAGTGGAGGGGTGCCAGGTCTGGGCCGGGGGGCTTCCTCTCTGGTCTGGTAGAGGGGGTGGTGTCTGCTATGGGGTAGTAAGCTGGGCCCTGTGGAGTGGAGGGGGGCCAGGTCTGGGCCGGGGGGCTTCCTCTCTGGTCTGGTAGAGGGGGTGGTGTCTGCTATGGGGTAGTAAGCTGGGCCCTGTGGAGTGGAGGGGTGCCAGGTCTGGGCCGGGGGGCTTCCTCTCTGGTCTGGTAGAGGTGGTGGTCTGCTATGGGGTAGTAGGCTGGGCCCGGTCCAGTCTGGCTGTGCTGATGGAGGTGGTGATGGGGGGGTGGGGTTGTTAGGGGTGGTGAGGGGCTGCAGCTTCTCTCTAGGAGTCTCTACAGTCTGTTCTCTGTGCTGTAGCACCCTCTTGATGACAGACAACTAATTTGCCATCTCCTTCTTTACCTGTGCCAGCTCTCTCCTCATGGTGGCCTTTACCTCCTCAAGAGCTGTGGTAAGGCTCTCTCCTCATGATGGCCTTTACCTCCTCAAGAGCTGTGGTAAGACTCTCTCCTCATAGTGGTCTTTACCTCCTCCAGAGTTGTGGTAAGACTCTCTCCTCATAGTGGTCTTTACCTCCTCAAGCGCTGTGGTAAGACTCTCTCCTCATGGTGGTCTTTACCTCCTCCAGAGCTATGGTAAGACTCTCTCCTCATAGTGGTCTTTACCTCCTCAAGCGCTGTGGTAAGACTCTCTCCTCATAGTGGTCTTTACCTTCTCCAGAGCTATGGTAAGACTCTCTCCTCATAGTGGTCTTTACCTCCTCAAGCGCTGTGGTAAGACTCTCTCTCAGCTCCTGGACAGAGTTCTTAAGCTGGTCGATCAGGTCCTGTAGAAGCTCTGTGTCTGGGCTAGAGGTGGTGTAGCTGGGGGGCTGTTCCTTCAGCTCAGTAACCCATACCTCTAACAGAGCCAGCCTGTCTCTCAGCAGGCTGATGGTAGTGTGGCTGGGGGGCTGCTCCTTCAGCTCAGTAACCCATACCTCTAACAGAGCCAGCCTGTTTCTTAGCAGGCTGATGATGGTAGTGTGGTCTTGTCTCTGGTGGTCGTAGGCAGGCAGGGGGAGGATAGACCTGTTGTGTGGGTCAGGGCCTGGGTTCCTGCTGTTGGAGGTGAGGGGAGAGGTCGGGTGCTGTCCTTGTCGTGTTTGGTTTCCACTATCTTTCCTAGGTTGGGGAAGTCCTGCACTAAGAGCTGAGTGCAGCCACACTGCCCTGGACCATGACAGTGCCTTTCTGGTACACGTTTACCATCAGAAACCTGTTTTCCTGGTCCTTTTCGCTGTTTCCAGGTTCTCCCTCTGAATTCTGTGTTTAAAATATATATTTTTTCCCTTCTCTGATTTGATTTCTGCTGGAAATTCAAAACAAGGCAGGGAAAGTCACTGTCTCTGCTGCTGGTGCTGCTAGCCTGCCTCAGTGGCCATGTTGCTATGGTTACCACCAGTCAACAGTTACCACCAGCCAGTAAGCTAGCTGACAGATTTGAATTCAGCTAGCTAGCACGATTAAGATTAAAAAGACCAATCTTTTCCTCCTGTGTTGATCTTCAGTTCTACAATATGTTTTTTCTAATTTCATTTTGTTAATCTCACTCTCTATCTCTATCTCTCCATCTCTCTCTATATCTCTCTCTATATCTCTCTCTCTCTCTCTCTCTCTCTCTCTCTATCTCTCCATCTCTCTCTCTATCTCTCTCTCTCTCTCTCTCTCTCTCTCTCTCTCTGATTACCTGTGAGTACTACATGTATAAGTGTATGGTGATTGGAAGTAAAATCCCTGTCCATCAGGCTCCATGTTATGATGACAGTCTAATGGACGTCCCTATGGGAGAATTAGAGAAGGCTTCCATTCTCAGATCTGGCAGTGTAGTGAGTCTCTCTCTCCGTCTCTCTCAGGGACTACCCGCGGTACAGACGTGATTCCTGCACCAGGCCACCAGATTGTGCTATAACAGTTACACCACACCACCACCACCAGCTGGGTCGGAGCGGCAGGCTGTCTGCCTGTAGTGTGGATGATCCCACGTCTTCATCGTCGTCTTCGTCACTACGAAGCAGGGCCATGTCGGAGAATGATCTACGCTTCGACTCCACATACCACCGTGCTTCCCCCTCGGTTGCTACAGCAACACCGCTTTCAGAGCTGGAGGAGGGAGGCGGGGTTGGTGGAGTGGGAAGTGCTAGGGGAGTGGCTACCAGGAAGAAAACCCCACCCCCTCCCAGGCCGCCTCCCCCCAAATGGGAGGAGTTCCACCGAAGGAGAGCGTCCCACCACACCCTCTTCGCCTCTTCTCTCTCCTCCACCTCTTCTTCATCAGTCCATCCTCTCCCTCTCAGTCCACCAGAGGGTCTATGCTCTCACTCTCCTCACACCCCCTGTCCCACAGAAACGTCCAAAATGACGCATCAGCGCTCTTACAGCCTCCCCCCTCAGAGGGAGGAGCTAGAGGGGTGCCAGCGCTGTAGCCTGAGCCAGCTCCAGGAATGCCCCTTTTCACAAGCCACGCCCAGTCCCCGGTTCACACGCAGGACCTTCCGGCCGGTGGCGCCACAACATAGAGAGAGAGACACACCCACTCATTACGACAACTCACTGCCCCCTCTACCACCATCAGACAACCAAGCCAGGTGAGGAGATGGAGACTGAACACACACACACACACACACACACACACACACACACACACTCATTACAACAACTCACTGCCCCCTCTACCACCATCAGACAACCAAGCCAGGTGAGGAGATGGAGACTGAACACACACACACACACACACACACACACACACACACACACACACGCTTAACCCTATTGTCATCCCACTCCAGGCTATGCAACATGGATGATCAAGATCGCCCTGCTGTGTTGAAGCCCATCTCTCATAGACAGCAGAGGGCCGGTGCTGAGTGGGAGAGAACTCCATCTCCCAGGGTGCATAGCGTCTCAGCCCTCCCCACCATAGAGAATGGTGCTATCTCTCTCGAGTCCTACTTTGCTATGAGCTACGAGCAGCAGCAACAGCTACAGAACAGTAGAAGATTCCGGAATCATCCCCACAACAACAATAACAACAGTAAGGAACATCAGTCTGATTCTGTAAAGTGACAACTGCTGATGTAAAAAGGGCTATATATAATATGATTGATTGATTCTCATTCCAGAACCAGAATTGGAACTGGAACCAGGTTTTAGCCCGAGCTCCGCCCAGAGCTTGGAACAGGAAGTGGACATCCCCATGGAAACAGACATTGACGACTTCCAGGAGGAGGGGCTTCCTGAGGATGAAGAGCCAATCAGGACAGAGCTCCAGTGTTTTGCTCTGCCTGTCACGGTGTGTGACAAGATTCACTGTGCTGCTAAGGAGTAGGGTGAAGTTGCCCCAAGATGCTGATCTTGGGTCAGATTTAAATTTTCCCCACTAATAGTTAAAGACATCCTCCAGTGATAGGATTGGGGGAGGGGAAGCTGATCCTACCTAGGCAAAACTTCACTCCGGAGCATGCTGCTGACTTATAGAACTATATATTATAGAACTATATATTATAGAACTATATATTACAGAACTATATATTATAGAACTATATATTATAGAACTATATATTATAGAACTATATATTACAGAACTATATATTATAGAACTATATATTATAGAACTATATATTATGGAACTATATATTACAGAACTATATATTACAGAACCATATATTATAGAACTATATATTACAGAACTATATATTATAGAACCATATATTATAGAACTATTTGGCGATGCAAGTGGAGACATTTTAACTGGGGGGTGAACTTACCGGTACGATCTGAACTCTACTACAGGTTCTGGAGACAGACATCGATACGCTGCCTGACCAGCAGGCCTCGCCGGCGGTTAGGAAGACTGCAGAGAGTGGGTCCCTGGATGGGGAGATGGAGGACCATGGGATGGGGACCAGAGAGGGACTCATGGAGGAGCTATTCCCCCAGAGCGGTGAGGGCAAGGCGGGCACAGAGAGATGGAGAGGGGCCCACCGTAGCTCAAACTCGGGGAAAAACACTGACAGCCTGGATAGGTAGGTGTACTGTGTCTGTGTGTGTTTGGGGTTTATGCATTTGCTCATTAATTTGCTCATTCATACATATTGCTCTAATAGAGGACTATATCTCTCAAAGACAAACAATGCATTTGTCAGCAAAAGCAAATCAACTTTCTTTATGGACTTATGTCAACATTTACATTATTACGGAACATATTTTCATGTAATTTGAAACCCTACGTCTTATGCTTTCCCCTCCCCCATCACTCCATCTCCCCCCTCCCCCATCACTCCATCTCCTCTCTCCCCCCCATCACTCCATCTCCTCTCCCTCCCCTATCACTCCATCTCCTCTCCCTCCCCCATCACTCCATCTCCTCTCCCTCCCCCATCACTCCATCTCCTCTCCCTCCTCCCCTCCCCCTCCCTCCCTCCATCTACTCTCCCTCCTCCCCTCCCCCATCACTCCATCTCCTCTCCTCCCCTCCCCCATCACTCAATTTCCTCTCCCCCCCTCCCCCATCACTCCATCTCCTCTCCCTCCTCCCCCTCCCCCATCACTCCATCTCCTCTCCCTCCTCCCCTCTCCCATCACTCCATCTCCTCTCCTCCTCTCCTCCTCTGCCTCTCTCCCCTTCTCCTCTCCTCCTCTCCCCCTCTTCCTCCCTCATTCTCTCCTCCTCTCCCCCTCTCCCTCCTCCTCTCCCTCCTCTCCTCCCCACCCCAGGCATTCTGGTGCCAGCTCCAGTTGTTCGTCCTATTATTCTACCTCAGCAGCCAAGGCTCAGCTCCTCACTCAGATGAAAGACTACTGCTCAGATGCCAGAGATACTGACCACGATGACCAACTGTCTTATAAGGTAATAAACCATGTAAATACACGTATGAAGGTACTCACTAGCACACACACGGCAATGATGACGTATGAAGGTACTCACTAGCACACACACGGCAATGATGACGTATGAAGGTACTCACTAGCATACACACGGCAATGATGACGTATGAAGGTACTCACTAGCACACACACGGCAATGATGGCGTATGAAGGTACTCACTAGCACACACACGGCAATGATGACGTATGAAGGTACTCACTAGCACACACACGGCAATGATGACGTATGAAGGTACTCACTAGCACACACACGGCAATGATGACGTATGAAGGTACTCACTAGCACACACACGGCAATGATGACGTATGAAGGTACTCACTAGCACACACGGCAATGATGACGTATGAAGGTACTCACTAGCACACACGGCAATGATGACGTATGAAGGTACTCACTAGCACACACGGCAATGATGACGTATGAAGGTACTCACTAGCACACACGGCAATGATGACGTATGAAGGTACTCACTAGCACACACGGCAATGATGACGTATGAAGGTACTCACTAGCACACACACGGCAATGATGACGTATGAAGGTACTCACTAGCACACACACGGCAATGATGACATATGAAGGTACTCACTAGCACACACACGGCAATGATGACGTATGAAGGTACTCACTAGCACACACACGGCAATGATGACGTATGAAGGTACTCACTAGCACACACACGGCAATGATGACGTATGAAGGTACTCACTAGCACACACACGGCAATGATGACGTATGAAGGTACTCACTAGCACACACACGGCAATGATGACGTATGAAGGTACTCACTAGCACACACACGGCAATGATGACGAGCTGTCTTACATGTTAGGATATTTGAAAATGTAAATTGATTTGAGTACTGCTCCGATATTGTCATTTAGATGTCATTTCGATGTCATTTCGATGTAATTGATCCCACTTACTAAATCACTAATGTTGAGTGAGAGGAAGAGAGATGGTATGTTGATCCATGATTAACTCTCTCCCTGTCTCCCTGCCTCCCTCTCCCTGTCTCCCCCTCCCTGTCTCCCTGCTTCCCTCTCCCTGTCTCCCCCTCTCCCCCTCCCTGTCTCCCCTCCCCCTGTCTTCCCCTATCTCCTCCCCCTGTCTCCTCCTCCCCCTGTCTCCTCATCCCCCTGTCTCCTCATCCCCCTGTCTCCTCCTCCCCCTGTCCCCCCCTCCCCCTGTCTCCTCCTCCCCCTGTCTCCTCCTCCCTCTGTCTCCCCCTGTCTCCCCCTGTCTCCTCATCCCCCTGTCTCCCCCTCCCCCTGTCTCCTCCTCCTTGTCTCCTCATCCTCTCACTATACAGAAACAGTTGATGGAGAGTCTCCGTAAGAAGCTAGGAGTTCTGAGAGAAGCACAGAGAGGTCTACAGGAAGATATACGGGCTAACACACAGCTGGGAGAAGAGGTATGTACAGCACACACACACACACAAGTTTTGACACACCTACTCATTCAATGGTTTTTCTTTACTTTTACTATGTTCTACATTGTAGAATAATAGTGAAGACATCAAAACTAGGAAATAACACATGGACTCATGTAGTATTTTAAATTCTTCAAAGTAGCCACCTTTTGCCTTGATGACAGCTTTGCATAATCTTGGCATTCTCTCAACCAGCTTTATGTGGAATGCTTTTCCAACAGTCTTGAAGGAGTTCCCACATATGCTGAGCACTTGTTGGCTGCTTTTCCTTTACTCTGCAGTCCAACTCATCCCTAACCATCTCAATTGGGTTTAGGTCAGGTGATTGTGGAGGCCAGGTCATCTGATGCAGCACTCCATCACTCTCCTTGGTCAAATTGCCCTTACACAGCCTGGAAGTGTGTTTTGAGTCATTGTCCTGTTGAAAAACAAATGATAGTCCCACTAAGCCCAAACCAGATGGCATGGCGTATCGCTGCAGAAGGCTATGGTAGCCATGCTGGTTAAGTGTGCCTCAAATTCTAAATAAATCACAGACAGTGTCACCAGCAAAGCACCCCCACACCATCACACCTCCTCCATGCTTCAAGGTGGGAACCACACATGCAGAGATCATCCGTTCACCTACTGTCTCACAAAGACACAGCGGTTGGAACCAGAAATCTCAGAGAAAAGGACAGATCTCCACGGGTGTAAAGTCAATTGCTCGTGTTTCTTGGCCCAAGCAAGTCTCTTCTTATTATTGGTGTCCTTTAGTAGTGGTTACTTTGCATCAATTTGACCATGAAGGCCTGATTCACACAGCCTTCTCAGTTGATGTTGAGATGTGTCTGTTACTTGAACTCTGTGAAGCATTTATTTGGGCTGCAATTTCTGAGGCTGGTAACTCTAATGAACTTATCCTCTGCAGCAGAGGCAACTCTGGGTCTTCCTTTCCTGTGGCGGTCCTCATGAGAGACAGTTTCATCATAGCGTTTGATGGTTTTTTGCGACTACACTTGAAGAAAGTTCTTAAAATTTTCCGGATTGACTGACCTTCATGTCTTAATGTAATGATCGACTGTCGTTTCTCTTTTCTTATTTTGGCTGTTCTTACCATAATATGGTCTTGTTTTTTTACCAAATAGGGCTATCTGCTGTATACCACCCCTACCTTGTCACAACACAACCGATTGGCTCAAAGAAATTCCACAAATTAACTTTTAACAATGCACACCTGTTAATTGAAATGCATTCCAGGTGACTACCTCATGAAGCTGGTTGAGAGAATGCCAAGAGTGTGCAAAGCTGTTATCAAGGCAAAGGGTGGCTGCTTTGAAGAGTATAAAATATATATTGATTTGTTTAACACTTTTTGGTTACGACATGATTCCATATGTGTTATTTCATAGTTTTAATGTCTTTACTATTATTCTACATTGTAGAGAGATAAAAAGGGAATGAGTAGGCATTTCTAAACTTTTGACGGGTACTCTACATACATACATACCCGCATACATAGACCACCCCCACATTTAAACCAGGTCTTCTCCCCTCTAGGTTGAGAGCTTGGTGCTAGTGGTCTGTAAACCCAACGAGGTGGATAAGTTCAGGATGTTTATCGGGGACCTGGATAAGGTTGTCAGTCTGCTGCTGTCTCTCTCTGGTCGGCTACTGAGGGTGGAGAGCTCCCTGGCCAACCTGGACGCTGAGACTGGACACCACGAGAGGGTGAGAGACAGACAGACAGACAGACAGACAGACAGACAGACAGACAGACAGACAGACAGACAGACAGACAGACAGAAAGAATGAATGAAGAAAAGGACAACATTAAAACAAACTCCTCCCTCCACCCCTCCCTCTCCCGCCACCCCTCACTCTCCCTCCTCCCTCACCCCCTCTCCCTCCTCTCCCTCCACCCCCCCCTCTCCTCTCCCTCTCCCTCCTCCTCCTCCTCTCCCTCCACCCCTCCCTCCACCCCCCTCCCTCTCCACCCCTCCCTCTCCCTCCACCCCCCTGTCCACCCCTCCCTCCACCCCCCCTCCCTCTCCACCCCTCCCTCCTCCCCCCCTCCATCTCCACCCCTCCCCCCCCTCCCTCTCCTCTCCCCTCTCCACCCCTCCCTCCACCCCCCCCCCCTACCTCTCCTCTCCCCTCTCCACCCCTCCCTCCACCCCCCCTCCCCTCCCTCCCAGCTCCTCCTCCTGGAGAAGAAGCGACAGCTACAGGTCCAGCTGTCTGAAGCTCAGGATCTGAAGGAACACGTTGACCACAGAGAGCAGGCTGTAGGAAGGGTCCTGGGACGATGCCTCTCCCCAGAACAGGTACCTAGCACATTATTTCACTATTCTACTTTCATTACAGATGTGGCTCAGTTGGTAGAACATGACGTTTGTGGGTTTGATTCCCGCGGGAGCCAATTCATACAAAAAACATATACACTCACTACTTACTTTGAGTAAAAGTGTCTGCTAAATGGCATATATTATCATACGATTACTATACCAGTGTTATTATTGATGTGTCAATCAATTAAACTCTATCAATCCACAGCACCGTGACTACAGCCACTACGTGAAGATGAAGGCAGCATTACTGGTGGAACAGAGACAGCTGGAGGAGAAGATCAGACTGGGAGAGGAGCAGTTAAGGGGGCTGAGGGAGAGTCTGGGGTTAGGGTTAGGGCTGTCCATGGGCTATGGACACTATTAAACCAACCAGGAAACCTTAAAGCTGGGGTTAGGGCTGTCCATGGGCTATGGACACTATTAAACCAACCAGGAAACCTTAACGCTGGGGTTAGGCCTGTCCATGGGCTATGGACACTATTAAACCAACCAGGAAACCTTAAAGCTGGAGTTAGGGCTGTCCATGGGCTATGGACACTATTAAACCAACCAGGAAACCTTAAAGCTGGGGTTAGGGCTGTCCATGGGCTATGGACACTATTAAACCAACCAGGAAGCCTTAAAGCTGGGGTTAGGGCTGTCCATGGGCTATGGACACTATTAAACCAACCAGGAAACCTTAAAGCTGGGGTTAGGGCTTTCCATGGGCTATGGACACTATTAAACCAACCAGGAAGCCTTAAAGCCGAGGTTAGGGCTGTCCATGGGCTATGGACACTATTAAACCAACCAGGAAACCTTAAAGCTGGGGTTAGGGCTTTCCATGGGCTATGGACACTATTAAACCAACCAGGAAACCTTAAAGCTGGGGTTAGGGCTGTCCATGGGCTATGGACACTATTAAACCAACCAAGAAGCCTTAAAGCTGAGGTTAGGGCTGTCCATGGGCTATGGACACTATTAAACCAACCAGGAAGCCTTAAAGCTGGGGTTAGGGCTGTCCATGGGCTATGGACACTATTAAACCAACCAGGAAACCTTAAAGCTGGGGTTAGGGCTTTCCATGGGCTATGGACACTATTAAACCAACCAGGAAGCCTTAAAGCCGAGGTTAGGGCTGTCCATGGGCTATGGACACTATTAAACCAACCAGGAAACCTTAAAGCTGGGGTTAGGGCTTTCCATGGGCTATGGACACTATTAAACCAACCAGGAAACCTTAAAGCTGGGGTTAGGGCTGTCCATGGGCTATGGACACTATTAAACCAACCAAGAAGCCTTAAAGCTGGGGTTAGGGCTGTCCATGGGCTATGGACACTATTAAACCAACCAGGAAACCTTAAAGCTGGGGTTAGGGCTGTCCATGGGCTATGGACACTATTAAACCAACCAGGAAACCTTAAAGCTGGGGTTAGGGCTGTCCATGGGCTATGGACACTATTAAACCAACCAGGAAACCTTAAAGCTGGGGTTAGGGCTGTCCATGGGCTATCACATTGACATGGGAAGAGCCTCAGTCTTGGCTTGGGTGGTTGGTCTAGAAATAGAGGAGAACCTTGTTGGACTGGTTAGGGATGGGACATGGGAGGATGGGCCTGGGGTATGGGCTTTACTGAAAGGCCAGGCAGAAGAGAAGGTTAGTGGGTTATGGGAGAGCCTGGGCTTGGGGTTGGGGTTGGACCTGGGGTATAGGCACTATGGGGAGACAGCCATCCTACACACTGAGACCCTAGAGGATGGGATATGGGTACCACTGAACAACCCCAGTACGTCCTAAAAAACAAGTGCTGCCCTCTTTTCAAAAAACACTTCAGTCCTTTTTTCTTGACACTCAAGACTCATTGAGAGTGTTTTAAGTCTTCTCTTGGCAGTATTGGTGAATTAAAAACACACACCTACCCCTTTGGTGTTACATTGGGGATCATTAACTTACCGACGTGATCCTCACAATCACACACACACTACGTGGTGATGGACGTTGTTGTTGTTTAGTGAGCGTGTGTTCTTGAAGAGGCCTGGAGAAAGTATTTATTTATTTATAACTTCTCTGTAGACGACGGAGACTCTGGGGTGCTAGACGAGTATTTTTCCATTAAACTGTTAAACATAATCAAATAAAATGTGCAGAAAAAAAGAGAAACGCTCCTTCTTTCTCTCCACTATGTCACAATATTATCTCTACCATACTACTTAGCATCCATGGACCACACATTATTCACTACATACTCAGTAGTTTACAATATCCACTCATAATCCATTATGTCACAATATTATCTCTACCATACTACTTAGCATCCATGGACCACACATTATTCACTACATACTCAGTAGTTTACAATACCCACTCATAATCCATTATGTCACAATATTATCTCTACCATACTACTTAGCATCCATGGACAACACATTATTCACTACATACTCAGTAGTTTACAAGTGTGAATGTTGAGATCCCGATGACATACAGTTGAAGTCAGAAGTTTACATACACCTTAGCCAAATATATTTAAACTCAGTTTTTCACAATTCCTGACATTTAATCAGAGTAAAAATGACCTGTCGTAGGTCAGTTAGGATCACCACTTTATTTTAGAAGGTGAAATGTCAGAATAATAGTAGAGAGAATTATTTATTTCTTTCATTACATTCCCAGTGGGTCAGAAGATTACATACAGTCAATTAGTATTTGGTAGCATTGTCTTTAAATTGTTTAACTTGGGTCAAATGTTTCGGGTAGCCTTCCACAAGCGTCCCACAATAAGTTGGGTGAATTTTGGCCTATTCCTCCTGACAGAGCTGGTGTAACTGAGTCAGGTTTGTAGGTCTCCTTGCTCGCACACACTTTTTCAGTTCTGCCCACAAATGTTCTATTGAATTGAGGTCAGGGCTTTGTGATGGCCACTCCAATACCTTGACTTTGTTGTCCTTAAGCCATTTTGCCACAACTTTGTAAGTATGCTTGGGGTCATTGTCCATTTGGAAGACCCATTTGCGACCAAGCTTTAACTTCTTGAGATGTTGCTTCAATATATCCACTTAATTTTCCATCCTCATGATGCCATCTATTTTGTGAAGTGCACCAGTCCCTCCTGCAGCAAAGCACCCCCACAACATGATGCTGCCACCCCCGTGCTTCACGGTTGGGATGGTGTTCTTCAGCTTGCAAGCCTCCCCCTATTTCCTCCAAACATAATGATGGTCATTATGTCCAAACAGTATCTTTGTCCCCATGTGCAGTTGAAAACCGTAGTCTGACTTTTTTATGGCGGTTTTGGAGCAGTGGCTTCTTCCTTGCTAAGCGGCCTTTCAGGTTATGTCGATATAGGACTCGTTTTACTGTGGATATAGATACTTTTGTACCTGTTTCCTCCAGCATCTTCACAAGGTCCTTTGCTGTTGTTCTGGGACTGATTTGCACTTTTTGCACCAAAGTACATTGATCTCTAGGAGACAGAATGCGTCTCCTTCCTGAGTGGTATGACGGCTGTGTGGTCCCATGATGTTTATACTTGTGTACTATCGTTTATACAGATGAACGTGGTACCTTCAGGCATTTGGAAATTGCTCCCAAGGATGAACCAGACTTGTGGAGGTCTACAATTTTCTTTCTGAGGTCTTGGCTGATTTCTTTTGATTTTCCCATGATGTCAAGCAAAGAGGCACTGAGTTTGAAGGTAGGCCTTGAAATACATCCACAGGTACACCTCCAATTGACTCAAATTATGTCAATTGGCCTATCAGAAACTTTTAAAGCCATGACATCATTTTCTGGAATTTTCCAAGCCGTTTAAAGGCACAGTCAACTTAGTGTATGTAAACTTCTGACCCACTGGAATTGTGATACAGTGAATTATAAGTGAAATAATCTGTCTGTAAACAATTGTTGGAAATATGCCTTGTGTCGTGCACAAAGTAGATGTCCTAACCGACTTGCCAAAACTATAGCTTGTTAACAAGAAATTTGTGGAGTGGTTGAAAAACAAGTTTTAATGACTCCAACCTATGTGTGTGTAAACTTCCAACTTCAACTGTATGATCCAGATACCTACATCACATCTTACACCCTGGGGTTCGACACTTCCCCTACACTACCACCACACCACGTCTTGGAGGATGTATATTGGTGTAGAGTAAAGTTTCCCCTAGAAGCTGATCCTGTGTCAGTTTTCTATTTCCCCCACTAATGGTTAAGGTGATGATTTGGTGATGGGAAGCTGATCCTAGACCTGTACCTAGGGGAAACTTCATCCCGGAGTTTTAACACTACCACACCACATCTTAAGAGTGTATATTCATGCATTCGTTGTTGTTCTTTATTATTACATGTTGTGATATCCATTTGGTATAACTGGAATCCATCCTTGTGGTGTAAATATGTCCTGAGAAGTTCATCCATATGTCAACTAATGGCATCTGTATGTCAACTAATGTCATCTGTATGTCATCTGTATGTCAACTAATGTCATCTGTATGTCAACTAATGTCATCCTTATGTCAACTAATGTCATCCTTATGTCAACTGTATGTCAACTAATGTCATCCTTATGTCAACTAATGTCATCTGTATGTCAACTAATGTCAACTGTATGTCAACTAATGTCATCCTTATGTCAACTAATGTCATCTGTATGTCAACTAATGTCATCCTTATGTCAACTAATGTCATCTGTATGTCAACTAATGTCAACTAATGTCATCCTTATGTCAACTAATATCATCTGTATGTCAACTAATGTCAACTGTATGTCAACTAAGGTCATCCTTATGTCAACTAATGTCATCTGTATGTCAATTAATGTCATCTGTATGTCATCTACAGTATATGTCATATGGCAAAGTTCATCCAAATATCACCATGTGACCAATTTTTTTTTTTAAGTGTCTTATTGGCCGTTTGACCAAAGCATGCACGAGGACACACAAACAAGACAACGCTGCTCCGTTGATGAAAATATTATCGCTTAAGAAGAGCTGACCATACTTACTGTAGATTGCTGTTTTAATTACAATGCCAAAGGAATATGTATACTTGTTTTGTTGGCTGTGTTGGGTTTTACTGGATGTGTCCCAAACGGGACCCTCTTCCCTACATTGAACACTACGGGCCCTGGTCAAAAGTAGTGCACTATGTAGGGAAGAGGGTCCCGTTTGGGACGAGGCCTGTGTATATTGACATGTATTACAGCCTACTGTACTGTTTATCGTTGTATTATAAAATCTCGCAATTATAGGGTTGGGACCAATCCAAACGTACAGTTAAATTGAAAATTCCCTTAGTCAGGTTAGGATTTACTCCTGAATCTAGAATTATACGACTGTGTATTTTGTTTTCTGTTGTTTTTATTTGATTTATTGAAAAAAATCTTTTTGTAAAAAAAAAACATGTGAGACGAGTACCATAATTAATAATACTATTTCAACTACCGTGTGTTTCGAGTCGTGTGTGTGTGTGTGTGTGTGTTCATGAGTTGTTGTGATTTATATTGTCATATAGCGTAACTAATAGTGAGGTAAACAGAGCGGAAATGAAGAATAGCGAGAGAGACTGTGTGTGTGTGTGTGTGTGTGTGTGTGTGTGTGTGTGTGTGTGTGTGTGTGTGTGTGTGTGTGTGTGTGTGTGTGTGCGTGTGTGTGTGTGTGTGTGTGTAATACACTGAACAAAAATATTACCACAACATGCAACAATTTCAAAGATTTGACTGAGTTACAGTTCATATAAGAGAATCAGTCAATTGAAATTAATTCATGAGGCCCAACTCTATGGATTTCACATGCAGATATGCATCTGTTGGTTACATACACTACATTACCAAAAGTATGTGGACACCTGCTTGTCGAACTTCTCAATCCAAAATCATGGGCATTGATAAGGAGTTGGTCCTCCCCTTTGCCGCTACAACAGCCTCCACTCTTCTGGGAAGGCTTTTCACTAGAACATTGCTCTGGGGACTTGCTTCCATTCAGCCACAAGCATTAGTGAGGTTGGGCACTGATGTTTGGCGAATAGGCCTGGCTCGCAGTCAGCATTCCAATTCATCACAAAGGTGTTCAATAGGGTTGAGGTCAGGGCTCTGTGCAGGCCAGTCAGGTTCTTCCACACCGTTCTCAACAAACCATTTCTGTATGAACCTTGCTTTGTGCATGGGGGCATTGTCATGCTGAAACAGGAAAGGGCCTTCCCAGAACTGTTACCACAAAGTTGGAAGCACAGCATCATCTAGAATGTTTGCTGTAGTGTTAAGCTTTCCCTTCACTGGAACTAAGGGGCCTAGCCCAAACCATGAAAAACAGCCCCAGACCATTAATCCCCCACCAAACTTTGTAGTTGGCACTATGCATTCGCGGAGGTAGCGTTCTCCTAGCATCCGTCAAATCTAGATTTGTCCGTCCGACTGCCAGGTGGTGAAGCGTGATTCATCACTCCAGAGAACGCGTTTCTACTGCTCCAGAGTCCAATTGCGGGCTTTACACCACCCAATGCCGACGCTTGGCATTGCACATGGTGATCTTTGGCTAATCGGCCATGGAAACCCATTTCATGAAGCTCCCGATTTAACAGTTCTTGTACCGACGTTGCTTCCAGAGGCAGTTTGGAACTCGGTAGTGAATGTTACAACCGAGGACAGATTATTTTTATGTGCTTCAGCACTCAGCGGTCCCGTTCTGTGAACTTGTGTGGCCTACCACTTCACGGCCGAGCCGTTGTTGCTCCTAGACATTTCCACTTTACAATAACAACACTTACCGTTGACCGGAGCAGCTCTTGCAGGGCAGAAATTTGACAAACTGACTTGTTGGAAAGGTGGCATCCCATGATGGTACCACGTTGAAAGTCACTGAGCTCTTCAGTAAGGCCCTTCGTGTTTGTCTATGAAGATTGCACGGTTGTGTGCTCAATTTTATACACTTCAACTATGACAGACAAAATGAGAAGAAAAAATCCAGAATTTATTTGCAAATTATGGTGGGAAATAAGTATTTGGTCACCTACAAACTAGCAAGATTTCTGGCTCTCACAGACCTGTAACTTCTTCTTTAAGAGGCTCCTCTGTCCTCCACTCGTTACCTGTATTAATGGCACCTGTTTGAACTTGTTATCAGTATAAAAGACACCTGTCCACAACCTCAAACAGTCACACTCCAAACTCCACTATGGCCAAGACCAAAGAGCTGTCAAAGGACACCAGAAACAAAATTGTAGACCTGCACCAGGCTGAGAAGACTGAATTTGCAATAGGTAAGCAGCTTGGCTTGAAGAAATCAACTGTGGGAGCAATTATTAGGAAATGGAAGACATACAAGACCACTGATAATCTCCTTTGATCTGGGGCTCAACGCAAGATCTCACCGCGTGGGGTCAAAATGATCACAAGAACGGTGAGCAAAAATCCCAGAACCACACGGGGGGACCTAGTGAATGACCTGCAGAGAGCTGGGACCAAACAAAGCCTACCATCAGTAACACACTACGCCGCCAGGGACTGAAATCCTGCAGTGCCAGACGTGTCCCCCTGCTTAAGCCAGTACATGTCCAGGCCCGTCTGAAGTTTGCTAGAGAGCATTTGGATGATCCAGAAGAAGATTGGGAGAATGTCATATGGTCAGATGAAACCAAAATATAACTTTTTGGTAAAAACTAAACTCGTCGTGTTTGGAGGACAAAGAATGCTGAGTTGCATCCAAAGAACACCATACCTACTGTGAAGCATGGGGGTGGAAACATCATGCTTTGGGGCTGTTGTTCTGCAAACGGACCAGGACGACTGATCCGTGTAAAGGAAAGAATGAATGGGGCCATGTATCGTGAGATTTTGAGTGAAAACCTCCTTCCATCAGCAAGGGCATTGAAGATGAAACGTGGTTGGGTCTTTCAGCATGACAATGATCCCAAACACACTGCCCGGGCAACGAAGGAGTGGCTTCGTAAGAAGCATTTCAAGGTCCTGGAGTGGCCTAGCCAGTCTCCAGATCTCAACCCCATAGAAAATCTTTGGAGGGAGTTGAAAGTCCGTGTTGCCCAGCAACAGCCCCAAAACATCACTGCTCGAGAGGAGATCTGCATGGAGGAATGGGCCAAAATACCAGCAACAGTGTGTGAAAACCTTGTTTTTACAGAAAATGTTTGACCTCTGTCATTGCCAACAAAGGGTATATAACAAAGTATTGAGATAAACTTTTGTTATTGACCAAATACTTATTTTCCACCATACTTTGCAAATAAATTCATTAAAAATCCTACAATGTGATTTTCTGGATTTTTTTCCCTCATTTTGTCTGTCATAGTTGAAGTGTACCTATGATGAAAATTACAGGCCTCTCTCATCTTTTTAAGTAGGAGAACTTGCACAATTGGTGGCTGACTAAATACTTTTTTGCCCCACTGTATGTGGAGGTTGTCCCACTCCTCTTCAAATGGCTGTGCGAAGTTGCTGGATATTGTTGGGAACTGGAGCATCCCAAACATGCTTAATGGGTAACATGTATGGTATGCAGTCCATGGAAGAATTGGGGAATTTTTAGCTTCCAGGTATTATGTACAGACCCTTGCGACATGGGGCACATGCATTATCATGCTGAAACATGAGGTGATGACAGCGGATGAATGGCAGAACAATGGGCCTCAGGATAGGCCAATGGGCCTTTCCATCTCTGCGTTCAAATTGCCATCATTACAATTAAATTGTGATTGTTGTCTGTAGCTTTTGCCTGCCCATACAATAACCCCATCGGGGCACTCTGTTCACAACGTTGACATCAGTAAACTGCTCGTCCGCACAACGCCATAAACGCTGTCTGCCAGCTGCCCGGTACAGTTGAAACTGGGATTCATCCGTGAAGAGCACACTTCTCCAGCGTGCCAGTGGCCATCAAAGGTGAGAATTTGCCCATTGAAGTCGGTTACTACGCCGAACTGCATTCAGGTCAAGACCCTGGTGAGGAAGACGAGCACACAGATGATCTTCCCTGAGATGGGAAAATCATTATTATCTGGCAACAGCTCTGGTGGACATTCCTGTAGGCAGTATGCCAATTGCACGCTCCGTCAAAACTTGAGACAGCTGTGGCATTGTGTTGTCACAAAATTGCACCATTTAGTGGCCTTTTCTTGTCCCCAGCACAAGGTGCACCTGTGTAATAATAATCATGCTGTTTAATCAGCTTCTTGATATGCCACTCCTGTCAGGTGGATGGATTATCTTGGCAAAGGAGAAATGCTCACTAACAGGGATGTAACCTATGATAGTTGTATCATCTTTAGATCCTCGCCTCTGTCAACATTTCGAATGGATATTAACATCTCTGTTCATGAAACCGCTGCCGTGTGCATTTTAGAATGGCGTTTTGCCGTAAAAATGCATTCTGGAACATTTGTGCATTGGCCCTTCACATTGCTGCGCCTAGAATGTGAAGAAATAACAGTTGATCAACATTTTTAAACATTCTGATCTGTTCCATCAGCCTTGTTAATTGATTCGGTCTATACCTCCCACTACACTATTTTGATAATGCATCGTGGGGATTAAGAAGTGAGAATACGCAATGCCCATAAAAGGGTACCCGAGTATACCTTCAACTAGTGGTGTCAGCTAATACAGGACTAGGAAAGGCCTAGTGCACTACTTTTTGGGAGGGAAGTATTTTGTATTAATATTTGTTTTAATTCAACACCTCTACTTCCCACAGCTATGGAATCACTATTAGTGTAGCAGGGAGTACCTTCCAACATTTGACCCGTTTCTGCCTGGCTAGAGAAAGAGGTGAAGAAAGAAGGGAAAAGACAAATGAAAGAAAGCCCTCCCCCCCTCCGACTAGTTTGACCCTGCAAGGCAGAATTTTTTTGTTTGTTTTCCTAAATGTGGGTGGGGGAGGGTAAAGGGAGGGAGAAACAGCTGATTATACTTCCAGGGACACAGACATGATGAACCTGACACACACTCTCTTTTTCTCTCCGTCTCTCTTTCCTCTCCTTCATCCATCTATCATACAAGCCTTAATGAAACACTTATAAACATCGGTCTGCTATGAGGGGGTTGTGGAAAGGAAGTGGTCTGACCTAACTCAGGAGGGAGGGAAAGAAAAATAGAGGGAGAGACTACAAGGAAGAAGGCACCAACTCGACTACGGAAGAAGAGGCCTAAAATCCCCACAAGGTGTCCCTATTTCGCGCTCACGTGCAGTAAGAACGGGAATCAACAGTTGTGTTGGTAGGCAACTGCACATAAGTTATTGTAAGTACAGTATTTTAGTTCCCTTATAGAAAAGTGATCATGTTATTATATTCGTTGAGTTCATATTCAATACAGTAGAATAGGATATTGAGGGGGGGGGGGGGGGGGGGGTATTCAGTATGATAAATGTGGTTTGCCAACAGTTGCTTGTTGCATATTTGTTGTAAACGGGGTGAGTCAGAAGAACAGTTAAGTTGAAAGTTGATCCTTTTAGCGGACCTGAGGATCCCCGATAACCTACTCTGTGCCACTAACACGGTTTCTTCAGCTGGTAGCTTGAAACTGTCACGTCAACATCAGTCGGTGTCATGTTCATTAGAAACCAAACAGAATGAAACGGGGAGGGATTTAGCTGAACATGTCCGAAACGTTTATTTTCAGTTACAAAACGTTTTGTTACATTTAAAAACGGTGTGCTCTAGGCTATGACCTGAGCTGTCTGAACAAAAGACATACAAACAACCAACGGGAACAACTTATATTCCAAAGAAGATGACATAGGTTTATGGCAAGCTCTGAACATTCTGCATATGTTTTGAATCTTAACTTGTAAGAACTGAAGCGTCGTTTTCCGTAGACGTCGGATTACAAAGAAACCAACAACTTCAAACAATTACAAATAAACAAACAACTTCAAGTTTGCATGAACGTTTGCTACGTTGCGGAACGGGTTGTACTCGACACGTTCCACCAAAACGTGATTGTACATTATTGAACTTTTGATGTACGGTTTGTCCCGTTTGGTGGGTGTGACGCGGTGTCTTGAAGCGACGAGTGACGTGTTTTAACACTTCAGTGGCCATGCTGACCAGCCAGCCGCTGACAGCGTTCCCCAACCACTCCCAGTTTTTCAAACGATTGTTTAGTGCTACAAAAGCGAACGCAAAAACGTACTGAACGCAGACCAGGAAATGTAGTCATTTGTCTACTGTCCACAGAAATAATTAATCAATCGTTGTCACAACTTGGCTAAGCGCACACATACAAAGGTATTGCTGTGATTGTATTTCGTGTAGGGAATGTCAATTTAGTAAAATAGAGTAGTCTAGAATTGATCATAATATAACCCGATCCCGGGGGGGATTACCATACAATATTAACACTAGCCTGAACGGTAAAGCGTTTAAACTGTGTAACAATAATCAGCTGTTGCAGACAATGTTACAAATGTAGCAACAACACTTAGTTTACTGTATCCGCTTATCAGGTGATCATGTGTCTAGAGTTACATTGTAACTTGCTTACTGACTCATTCACTGATGTTGGTACATCAGCAGTTACAAGGTAGCAGCAGCAGCCAGACGTGTGAGAAGCTACGGATAGATAGATAGATAGATGTTGGTCTCCTGTGAAGTTTAGCCTACTCCGTTATAAGGTAAACGTGTAACATATGTTACCAGTTTCAGGGAAGGGACGTTGTTATTCGTTTAGAAAAGTGGAGAGTGTGTGTGGATAATCGATTATATCGTTGTGTTTTGTTATCGTTTGCATTTTTTACGACCCACCAGTGTTTGTCTTCAGCATAGGATATCAAGAAATCTATTGATTGAGCAAAATGTTTTGCCTTCTCTATAGCGATATATAGGGCATTGGGTTGAAATGGCTAAATACGTCCCGACAACTACATTTGTGTAAAGGGGAAGTAGCCTACGATATGTCAAACCGTATTTAACTTCGTTCTCTTGTCTGGTGAACTAGACATTAGTCAAGCCGGGGAGAACAGTTGTAGCGAGATTATCATTGTTTTTCAAGGCAATGTTTCGATATTGGAAGAATTTATATAGAAAATACACATCGAATAACGACCGAGGTATATGCAACTTTAAGTTAATACTTATGGAGATGTTAATTGAAACGTATAATCGAAACATGTTCTTACTCCATTTATAGGCGCTAGAATGGACAACGCTGGGTTTTGCAACGAGACCTATGAAAGCCTTCACAACCCGGCTAGCGATGATGAGTTGGTCGATGTAGCGGGAGCCACGCTCGATTTCTCCAGCACGGAGGACGTGCCACCTCTAGACACCGAATACGGCTCAGGTACGCGCCTACACTACCGGGGGGAGAGAACTAGACGCTATGAAATGACATTAGGGGAGTCATTGCTGTGTCTGTTTGTGAGTTACAACTGTTTGTATGTTGGGTCTTCTCGAGTGGGGTTAATTCAAGACATGACAGTTGTCTACAGAGACTACTTTGATAAACTATCGCCCTCATGCAGCTGCATGATTCTTCATTCATTCTGACAGTAGCCTAACGCTGCCTGGATACTGGTGATTCTTTGATGATGTCACAGCCCCTATTAAGCCTTATTTGAAACGTGTCTTTCTGTTCCTGTGGTCAGGCCAGGGCTCATATCCGTAAAGCATCTCACTCCGAATAGGACTGCTGATCAAATTTTCTTGGTCACGTACACATGATTAGAAGATGTTATTGCGAGTGTAGCGAAATGCTAGGATCAGTGGACGGGACGGGATGTGTACCTAACATAGCAGGCATAAAATACACTCCTGGAACTAGGTCCCCCACTTTCTGGGCTGCGTTCAGTACCTTTTTGCTTTCTGGAACATTCAATTGAAAGGAAATGGTGCTGTACTGAACGGCCAGTTTAAAAAATAAAAACGTGGAGAGGTTGGGGAATGGTGTCCACAAGGCCACTGCCCCATAAATCAGCACTCCTACTCGGAGGCTTTGTGGATAGTACCCATGTGTCTGGTCTGTGGTCAGATTCTAACCCTTTCACCCTACTCATTCACAGAGAAGCTTCTCTCCACTATGTAGTATTGTCTTCTGTCCTCACATGAATCATTTGTCTTCTGTCCTCACATGAATCATTTGTCTTCTGTCCTCACATGAATCATTTGTCTTCTGTCCTCACATGAATCATTTGTCTTCTGTCCTCACATGAATCATTTGTCTTCTGTCCTCACATGAATCATTTAGTGTCTTCTGTCCTCACAGGAATCATTTAGTGTCTTCTGTCCTCACATGGAATCATTTGGTGTCTTCTGTCCTCACAATAATCATTTGGTGTCTTCTGTCCTCACATGGAATCATTTGGTGTCTTCTGTCCTCACATGGAATCATTTGGTGTCTTCTGTCCTCACATGGAATCATTTGGTGTCTTCTGTCCTCACATGGAATCATTTGGTGTCTTCTGTCCTCACATGGAATCATTTGGTGTCTTCTGTCCTCACATGGAATCATTTAGTGTCTTCTGTCCTCACATGAATCATTTGGTGTCTTCTGTCCTCACAAGAATCATTTGGTGTCTTCTGTCCTCACATGGAATCATTTAGTGTCTTCTGTCCTCACATGAATCATTTGGTGTCTTCTGTCCTCACATGAATCATTTGGTGTCTTCTGTCCTCACATGGAATCATTTAGTGTCTTCTGTCCTCACATGGAATCATTTAGTGTCTTCTGTCCTCACATGGAATCATTTAGTGTCTTCTGTCCTCACATGGAATCATTGGGTGTCTTCTGTCCTCACATGGAATCATTTAGTGTCTTCTGTCCTCACATGAATCACTTAGTGTCTTCTGTCCTTAGTATTTCCAATATATATTCCTAATAACATAATATATTCCTTGCTCTCTGATATGTAAATGGCCAATTTAAACTGCTCTTTAAACTTCATACTCCTTTGGAATAAATGTTCATCTGCGTAGCCTAGCGACAGCTCCCCTATCACCCGTCTGTTACCGTGGTAATTGTCAGTCAATAATTACACCAGATTACACTGTTACAAGACCAAGACTAAATGTTGATTTCCACGGGGTCAGGTGAGGGGGAAGGTTGGAGAGAGAGATGGTGAGGGGGACAGAGGCAGACCGATAGAGGGGGAGTTTAATGCAGTACTTTTTTCTCTCTATTAAACTCAATTCAACATGCTTTATTATTGGCATGACATAAGTATATATTTGCGTTGCCAAAGCAGCATTTTGAACTGTGCGATTTGTGGCCTTCTCATTCATCTAAGCCTGTACAAATCACCCTCCTTCCTTCCTCAGTTCAGCATGACTCCCCTCTTACGACATCTCTTACTGGAACCTACCCCCCCCCTCCCCTCCCCTTGTTTCTCTGGGATCCTGACTAACACATTGGACTCGTTTCATTTTAGGGGCTACAGGCTGTTATATGAGGGAAATGTAGTCAATACCATATTTCTTACTCCTGTCCATTTATAGATCTGTGAACACCGACTGTAAAGGGCCTAGAGAGCAAGGGGCTAGTCTACCAAGAATCAAAATGAAACTGAGCCAGGCAACCACAAGAGCCTCCCCCACGTCTCACTTTTGTCACAGTTCATTGGGTCACACAGCCCATGTCACACAGCAGCCATTACACAAAACCCCAGCCTTAATCTATTAGACGCTATTTCCCAAGGCCACCAAGGCCCTTGGCCTATCAGAAACTGTTTTCCAAGCCCCTCAACCTATCACAGGCTGGTTCCCAAGCCCCTCTCCCCAACACACTTTCTATACTATGAGTAAGTTTTCCAGAGTAGGGAAGTGTCTCCCAGTTAGTATTAGCCAGAGTGTGGCTGGTGGATTCCCAATGAGATGGATTGGGAGTCTTGGGGACAGAAAGCGTATGAGAACCTTTTGATGGAAGGGAGTAAGATTAAGGACCCTGTCTTTCAAAGATAATTTGTAAAAATCCAAATAACTTCACAAATCTTCATTGTAAAGTGTTTAAAACACTGTTTCCCATGCTGAATGAATGAACATGCACCCGTGGAACGGTCGTTAAGACACTAACAGCTTACAGACGGTAGGCAATTAAGGTCACAGTTATGAAAAAACTTAGGACTGTAAAGAGGCTTTTCTACTGACTCTTCAAAACACCAAAATAAAGATGTCCAAGGTCCCTGTTCATCTGTGTGAACGTGCCTTAGACATGCTGCAAGGAGGCATGAGGACTGCAGATGTGGCCAGGGCAATAAATTGCAGTGTCTGTACTGTGAGACGCCTAAGACGGCGCTACAGGGAGACAGGGCGGACAGCTGATTGTCCTCGCAGTGGCAGACACCTGTAAAAACACCTGCACAGGATCGGTACATCTGAATATCACACCTAGGGGACAGGTACAGGATGGCAACAACAACTGCCAGGAACGCACAATCCCTCCATCAGTGCTCAGACTGTCCACAATAGGCTGAGAGAGGCAGGTCCTCACTTGACATCACCGGCAACAATGTCGCCTATGTGCACAAACCCACCAGACAGGACTGGCAAAAAGTGCTCTTCAATGACGAGTCACGGTTTTGTCTCACCAGGGGTGATGGTCAGATTCACATTTTATCGTCGAAGGAATGAGCGTTACACCGAGGCCTGTACTTTGGAGCTGGATCGAGGGGGAGGGACCGTCATGATCTGGGGCGGTGTGTCACAGCATCATCAGACTGAGCTTGTCACTGCAGGCAATCTCAACGCTGTGCGTTACAGGGAAGACCTCCACCTCCCTCATGTGGTACCCTTCCTGCAGGCTCATCCTGACATGACCCTCCCGCATGACAATGCCACCAGCCATACTGCTCGTTCGGTGCGTGATTTCCTGCAATGCAGGAATGTCAGTGTTTTGCCGTGGCCAGCGACGAGCCCGGATCTCAATCCCCCCAAGAAATATCTGGGAACTTGCAGGTGTCTTGGTGGAAGGGTTAAAGTTTGCTGAAAATAAATGCAGATGACCGTGAGAGGACGTTTCTTTTTTTTTTTTGCTGAGTTTATTCTTGTTTAGGCCCTTAGCTTTGGCGTCTAGGTCAGTTGGACGCTACTTCTAATTTTTTACTTCCTTGGCTAGTTTCTCGGCTAGTTCCTTGGCTAGTTTCTCGGCTAGTTCCTTGGCTAGTTTCTCGGCTAGTTCCTTGGCTAGTTTCTCGGCTAGTTCCTCTGTTCTACCGAGCTTGTAGAAAAGGCAATTTCTTCTTCAGTCACATGTTTTCCTGAAGTGGACCAATAATAATTACAGTAGCATGACTTGGGTAGTGTCCCAAATGGAAGCCGACTTCGTGATTCGTGCACTACATTTGACTAGAACCCTGTGGCTTCACTTGTAACCAGGTCCACTACCTAGTGCATTGTTACTAAAAGGCGATACAGTGTCAGTTGAGACTTGATCCTGTTTTGTGAGAGGTGTAAAATAAAAAGGATCATTTTCTAACTAAAATCTGATCTTACTGTCTTACATACTGACCACATCGCTCGCCCTCCATCGCTCGTATGTTTGATTTTTGTCCACCCACACCAGATGCGATCAGGACACGCAGGTTGAAATATCAAAACGAACTCCGAACGAACTATATTAATTTGGGTACAGGTCGAAATGCATTAAACATTCATGGCAATTTAGCTAGCTAGCTTGCTGTTGCTTACTAATTTGTCCCGGGATAAAAACATTGGGTTGTTATTTTACCTGAAATGCACAAGATCCTCTAATCCTACCATTAATCCACAAATGAAAGGGTACACTGAGTTTGTTTTCTCGCCATCTCTCCTCCTTCAGGCTTCTTCTTCTTTGGACTTATACCTCACACAAATTATCAAGGAACCTACCAGGTACAACCCCAAATCCGTAAACACGGGCACCCTCATAGATATCATCCTAACCAACTTGCCCTCAAAATACACCTCTGCTGTTTTCAACCAAGATCTCAGCGATCACTGCCTCGTTGCCTGCATCTGTAATGGGTCTGCGGTCAAACGACCACCCCTCATGACTGTCAAACGCTCCCTAAAACACTTCAGCGAACAGGTCTTTCTAATCGACCTGGCCCGAGTATCCTGGAAGGATATTGACCTCATCCCATCAGTAGAGGATGCCTGGGTATTCTTTAAAAGTACCTTCCTCACCATCTTAAATAAGCATGCCCCATTCAAAAAATGTAGAACCAGGAACAGATATAGCCCTTGGTTCTCTCCAGACCTGACTGCCCTGGACCAGCACAAAACATCCTGTGGTGTTCTGCATTAGCATCGAATCCTGTGATATGCAACTTTTCAGGGAAGTTAGGAAACAATATACACAGGCAGTTAGGAAAGCAAAGGCTAGTTTTTTCAAATAGAAATTTGCATCCTGTAGCACAAACTCAAAAGTTCTGGGACACTGTAAAGTCCATGGAGAATAAGAGCACCTCCTCACAGCTGCCCACTGCACTGAGGCTAGGAAACACTGTCACCACCGATAAATACATTATAATTGAGAATTTCAACAAGCATTTTTCTACGGCTGGCCATGCAATCTGGTTTCTGAGCTAGTCATGGGTGCACCTCAGCCACGCTCAAGGTTCTAAACGATATCATAACCTTCATCGATAAGAGACATTACTGTGCAGCCGTATTCATCGACCTGGCCAAGGCTTTCGACTCTGTCAGTCACCACATTCTTATCGGCAGACTCAACAGCCTTGGTTTCTCAAATGACTGCCTCGCCTGGTTCACCAACTACTTCTCTGATAGAGTTCAGTGTGTCAAATCGGAGGGCCTGTTGTCCGGACCTCTGACGGTCTCTATGGGAGTGCCACAGGGTTCAATTCTCGGGCCGACTCTCTTCTCTGTATACAGCAATGATGTTGCTCTTGCTGCTGGTGATTCTCTGATCTACCTCTGCGTAAACGACACCATTCTGTAAACCTCTGGCCCTTCTTTGGACACTGTGTTAACAAACCTCCAGACGAGCTACAATGCCATACAACTCCTTCCGTGTTCTCAAACTGCTCTTAAATGCAAGTAAAACTAAATGCATGCTCTTCAACCGCTCGCTGCCTGCCCGTCCGGCATCAGCCAATGAAATTGCAGGGCGCCAAATACAAATCAACAGAAATCCAATAAATCAAATTTCTCAAACATACAAGTATTAGGCACCATTTTAAAGATACAATTCTCGTTAATCCAGCCACAGTGTCTGATTTCAAAAATGCTTTACAGCGAAAGCTCTACAAACAATTATTGTAGGTCACCACCAAGTCACAGAAAAACCCAGCCATTTTTCCAGCCAAAGAGAGGAGTCACAAAAAGCACAAATAGAGATTAAAATGAATCACTAACCTGATCTTCCTCAGATGACACTCATAGGACTTGTTACACAATACATGTATATTTTGTTCGATAAAGTGCATATTTATATCCAAAAATCTAATTTTACATTGGCGTGTTATGTTCAGTAGTTCCAAAACATGAGGTGATTTTGCAGAGAGCCACATCAATTTACAGAAATACTCATTAGAAATGTTGTTGATAAATTGAATTGTTATGCATGGAACTTTAGATAAACTTCTCCTTAATGCAACCACTGTGTCAGATTTTTTAAAAACTTTACGGAAAAGCATCATCTGTGTACAGAGCTCAGAACAGCCAAACAGCCAAACAAAATATCCGCCATGTTGCGCAGTCAACATTAGTCAGAAATAGCATTATAAATATATCACTTACCTTTGATCTTCATTAGAATGCACTCCCAGGAATCCCAGTTCCACAATAAATGTTTGATTTGTTCGATAAAGTTCATAATTTATGTCCAAATACCTCCTTTTTGTTTGGGAGTTTTGTAACCAAATTGAAACGAGCAACTTTCAGCGGAAAGGTCGGACAAATTCCAAAAAGTTATATTACTGGTCGTAGAAACATATCAAACTATGTATAGAATCAATCTTTAGGATGTTTTTATCATAAATGTTCAATAATGTTCCAACCGGAGAATTCCATACCTCTCATGTGAATGCGCGTGACTGAGATCGAGGCTGCTGCCAGACCTCTGACTCATTCCCCTCTCATTCGGCCCCACTTCACAGTAGAAGCATCAGACAAGTTTCTAAAGACGGTTGACATCTAGTGGTAGCCTTAGGAAGTGCAACATAACCAATATCCCACTGTAACTTCAAATCATCAAATCAAATTTTATTTGTCACATACACATGGTTAGCAGATGTTAATGCGAGTGTAGCGAAATGCTTGTGCTTCTAGTTAAGACAATGCAGTAATAACCAACAAGTAATCTAACTAACAATTCCAAAACTACTGTCTTATACACAGTGTAAGGGGATAAAGAATATGTACATAAGGATATATGAATGAGTGATGGTACAGAGCAGCATAGGCAGGATACAGTAGATGGTATCGAGTACAGTATATACATGAGGTGAGTATGTAAACAAAGTGGCATAGTTTAAAGTGGCTAGTGATACATGTATTACATAAGGATGCAGTCGATGATATAGAGTACAGTATATACGTATGCATATGAGATGAATAATGTAGGGTAAGTAACATTATATAAGGTAGCATTGTTTAAAGTGGCTAGTGATATATTTACATAATTTCCCATCAATTCCCATTATTAAAGTGGCTGGAGTTGAGTCAGTGTCAGTGTGTTGGCAGCAGCCACTCAATGTTAGTGGTGGCTGTTTAACAGTCTGATAGCCTTGAGATAGAAGCTGTTTTTCAGTCTCTCGGTCCCAGCTTTGATGCACCTGTACTGACCTCGCCTTCTGGATGATAGCGGGGTGAACAGGCAGTGGCTCGGGTGGTTGATGTCCTTGATGATCTTTATGGCCTTCCTGTAACATCGGGTGGTGTAGGTGTCCTGGAGGGCAGGTAGTTTGTCCCCGGTGATGCGTTGTGCAGACCTCACTACCCTCTGGAGAGCCTTACGGTTGTGGGCGGAGCAGTTGCCGTACTAGGCGGTGATACAGCCCGCCAGGATGCTCTCGATTGTGCATCTGTAGAAGTTTGTGAGTGCTTTTCTTCAGCCTCCCGAGGTTGAAGAGGCGCTGCTGCGCCTTCTTCACGATGCTGTCTGTGTGAGTGGACCGATTCAGTTTGTCTGTGATGTGTATGCCGAGGAACTTAAAACTTGCTACCCTCTCCACTACTGTTCCATCGATTTGGATAGGGGGGTGTTCCCTCTGCTGTTTCCTGAAGCCCACAATCATCTCCTTAGTTTTGTTGACGTTGAGTGTGAGGTTATTTTCCTGACACCACACTCCGAGGGCCCTCACTTCCTCCCTTTAAAAACTACAAACCTCAGATTTCCCACTTCCTGTTTGGATTTTTTCTCAGGTTTTTTGTCTGACATATGAGTTATACTCACAGACATCATTCAAACAGTTTTAGAAACTTCAGAGTGTCTTCTATCCAATACTACTGATAATAATAGGCATATGTTAGCATCTGGGACTGGGAGTAGGAGGCAGTTCACTCTGGGCACGTCAGTCGCTCTTCGTCCAGACGTGAAAATGCTGCCCCCTATCCCAAAGGAGTTTCACGGTGCTTTACCACCTCCAACTGGACTGGGCAGCGCGTCACAAATGGAACCACGTTTTATTTTAGCGCCTAGCCACGCAGACGTTCGCCAGCGGTGTTGATTGAATAACATGTCTGTGTACATTTATTTAGCAAACGCTCGCACGCGTAACGCTGGCTGTGTGGTCTTCATGTTATAGAATGATAATTGCCTGAAATAGTTGTTTCCAATAATATTTGTCCTCATTACACAACTGCGTAATTGTATTTTATTATGTCTTATCAGTAGTGGTACATATATTGCATATTGCTACCATTTACAGTCCATTATCCACCCCATCTCGCGTGTGTGTGTGTGTGTGTGTGTGTGTGTGCGCGCGCGCTGGAGGTCCGGAGTCCATGTGAGTCACTGCTGCACTGAGTTTTTTTTAGGTTGTTGCAATGAGATGAATTGTTAATTTTTAAACTTCTCTTCTGTCAGCTGATTCAGCATACTGAGCTGATGTTACTGAGGAGCTCTATCACTCAACTCATTGGGGCTGTTTCCCCGGAACACATTTTTGAATGGATAATCTATTGCCGGGGAAACAGGCCTGTAGAGTGTCACTTCAAGTTAGAATCATTAACACAAAAAATTAGTTTATTTTTATTTTTTTAAGGTTGTGTGTGTGTTTGCTCATCTGTGGTCCTGGACTGAGCTGTGGCTTTCCTATAACCTAGATTTTGGGGTTCAGATCAGCTATTTTAACACTGTGGGTTGAAGCATAGGCTGCTGTGATGCAGGTCTTCCTCCTGGGTAGCCCTTCATCTGGTGTGTGTGCAAGCGTGGGATTTGATTTCAGGTACTGTAGGTGTGTCTCTTCCTTCAGCTAACCGTCTGTAAAACTTGGCCTGCTGTGCTGTAGGTGTGTCTCTTCCTTCAGCTAACCTTCTGTAAAGCTTGGTCTGCTGTACTCTAGGTGGGTCTCTTCCTTCAGCTAACCTCCTGTAAAGCTTGGTCTGCTGTACTGTAGGTGGGTCTCTTCCTTCAGCTTACCTCTTGTAAAACTTGGCCTGCTGTACTGTGTGTCTCTTCCTTCAGCTAACCTCTTGTAAAGCTTGGTCTGCTGTACTCTAGGTGGGTCTCTTCCTTCAGCTAACCTCCTGTAAAGCTTGGTCTGCTGTACTGTAGGTGGGTCTCTTCCTTCAGCTTACCTCTTGTAAAACTTGGCCTGCTGTACTGTGTGTCTCTTCCTTCAGCTAACCTCCTGTAAAGCTTGGCCTGCTGTACTGTGTGTCTCTTCCTTCAGCTAACCTCCTGTAAAGCTTGGTCTGCTGTACTGTAGGTGTGTCTCTTCCTTCAGCTTACCTCCTGTAAAGCTTGGCCTGCTGTACTGTAGGCGCGTCTCTTCCTTCAGCTAACCTCCTGTAAAGCTTGGCCTGCTGGACTGTAGGTGGGTCTCTTCCTTCAGCTAACCTCCTGTAAAGCTTGGTCTGCTGTACTGTAGGTGGGTCTCTTCCTTCAGCTTACCTCTTGTAAAACTTGGCCTGCTGTACTGTGTGTCTCTTCCTTCAGCTAACCTCTTGTAAAGCTTGGTCTGCTGTACTCTAGGTGGGTCTCTTCCTTCAGCTAACCTCCTGTAAAGCTTGGTCTGCTGTACTGTAGGTGGGTCTCTTCCTTCAGCTTACCTCTTGTAAAACTTGGCCTGCTGTACTGTGTGTCTCTTCCTTCAGCTAACCTCCTGTAAAGCTTGGCCTGCTGTACTGTGTGTCTCTTCCTTCAGCTAACCTCCTGTAAAGCTTGGTCTGCTGTACTGTAGGTGTGTCTCTTCCTTCAGCTTACCTCCTGTAAAGCTTGGCCTGCTGTACTGTAGGCGCGTCTCTTCCTTCAGCTAACCTCCTGTAAAGCTTGGCCTGCTGTACTGTGTGTCTCTATGTAACTGGTTTAGGGTAGTACTTGAGTTCTCCATTCAAGTTTGGTTTACTAATGATCAAATACATGTACTTGCAATTTGACAAATGAAACTATTTAGCAGGTCACATTTGCAAGCACTGACAAAATGTCAAACTCCCAAGATGCCAACCAGGCAGACAGACATACTTTCTCTTCCCTTTAGAAACCAGCCAGGCGTGTCCTGTCATCACCTGAGATAGTTGAACCCCACAGTGACAATAGAACCACAGTGGCCGTTTCCATCTCCACGTTGTTTAGCTGCAACCTACCTTTCTTCAGTCTCATTGTGATCTGATCATAGATATGACACGTTTTTGTTCCTCTTTATTACAGCAGAATCAGGTTGTAGATGAGGTATGTTCCAGAAGGTAATACCCATGGACAGTGTTGAGCCCTCAGCTTTATACAGTGTCTTCAGAAAGTATTCAGACCCTTTCACTTTTTCCACATTTTGTTATGTTACAGCCTTATTCTAAAATTGATTAAATACATGTTTTTCTCCCTCATCAATCTACACACAATACCCCATAATGACATCACAATACCCCATAATGACATCACAATACCCCATAATGACAAAGCGAAGACAGGTTTTTAGAAATGTTTGCAAATGTATTAAAAATGGTAAACATTTACCTCCAGAGAAGACTGTGAGAAACTCCCCAAATACAGCTGTGCCAATAAGACTCCAGGCTGTAATCGCTGCCAAAGGTGCTTTAGCAAAGTACTGAGTAAAGGGTCTGAATACTTATGTAAATGTCATCAGTTTAAAATTGTATAAATATGCAAAAAATGTCTACAAACTGTTTTTTTTTGCTTTGTCATTATGGGGTATTTTAGAATAAGGCTATGTAACAGAATATGGAAAAAGTCAAGGGGTCTGAATACTTTCCAAATGTACTGTTGAAAGTTATACAGCCCTGTCTGTCCACTATAGGTTCAGTCCATGGCCTGAACGTTTTGTTTAGATTCCTAGACAGGAAGTATATAGACAACACAAAACAGACATGTGAACACAGTGCATTCAGAAAGTATTCTCATACCCTTTGACTTATTCTATGATAACAAACTGAAAACATGTTTTACAAATTTACTGGAAATGAAACATTTACATAAGTGTTCCCACATGTAAGGGAGGTATGTTAGGATCACCCCTGAGTCACTCACTTACCTGTTAGGATCACCCCTGAGTCACTCACTGTTAGGATCACCGTTGACAGTGATTACAGCTGTGAATCTTCCTGGCTAAGTCTCTAAGAGCTTTAAATACCTTGAATATACAATATTTGCACATTATTCTTAAAAAAAACATTTTCTGTGAAGGTGGTTGTTGGTCATTGCTAATCAGCCATGTTCAGTTCTTGCCATAGACTTTCTAGCAGATTTAAGTCAACTGTAACTAGGCCACTCGGGAACATTCAATGTTGTCTTGGTAAGCAACTTCAGTGTATATTTGGCCTTGTGTTTTAGGTTATTGCTCTGCTGAAAGGTTCATTTGTCTCCTAGTGTCTGTTGGAAAGCAGATTGAACCAGGTTTTCCTCTAGGATGTTTAGCTCTATTTATTTTTACATTTCTTTAAACTGCCTAGTCCTTGTTGATGACAAGCATACCCATGACATGATGCAGCCAACTCCATGCTTGAAAATATGAAGAGTGGTACTCAGGGTTGTGTTGGATTAAAGTTAATTTATTTGCAAAATATTTTACTTTAGTGACTTGTTGCAAAACAGGATGCACGTTTTGGAATATTTTTATTCTGTACAGGCTTCCTCCTTTTCACTCTAATTTAGGTCAGTATTGTGGAGTAACTACAAGGTTGTTGATCCATCCTCAATTTTCTCCCATCACAGCCATTAAACTCTGTAGCTGTTTTAAAGTCAACATTGGCCACATGGTCAAATCCATGAGCAGTTTCCTTCCTCTCCGGCAACTGAGTTAAGAAGGACGCCTGTATCTTTGTAGTGACTGGGTGTATTGATACACCATCCAAAGTGTAATTAATAACTGCACCATGCTCAAAGGGATATATTCCAAATCTGCTTTGTTTTATTTTTACCTTTCTACCAATAGATGCCCTTCTATGCAAGGCATTGGAAAACTGCTCTGGTCTTTGTGATTGAATCTGTGTTTGAAATCCACTGCCCAACTGAGGTACCTTACATTTCTCTGGGGGTAGCCTAGTGGTTAGAGCGTTGTACTAGTAACCGCAAGGTTGCAAGTTCAAACCCCCGAGCTGACAAGGTACAAATCTGTCGTTCTGCCCCTGAGCAGTTAACCCACTGTTCCTAGGCCGTCATTGAAAATAAGAATTTGTTCTTAACTGAATTGCCTGGTTAAATAAAGGAAAAATAAAATGTGTGGGGAACAGAGACCACTGCCCAACTGAGGTACCTTACACTTAATCTATATGTGTGGGGAACAGAGATGAGGTAGTCATTTAAAAAATCATGTTAAACACTATTATTGCAAACCGAGTGAGTCCATGCAACTTATTATGTGACTGGTTAAGCACATGAAGCACATTTTTACTCCTGAACGTAATTAGGCTTGTCATCATAACAAAGGGGTTGAATATGTATTGACACACGTTTCAGCTGGACATTTTGCGTTTCATTTCTAAAAAGACAGTTCCACTTTGACGTTATGGGGTATTGTGTGATGTCCGGTGAATCCGTTCTTCAGGCTGTAACACATTAAAAGTCATAGTGTACTTTCTGAAGTGCACTAGTTTTGACCCAGAGCCCTATGGGTCCTGGTCAGAAGTAGTGCACTATAAAGGGAATAGGCTGCCATGACTTCCCCTCTGTTCACTGACGATGGTGGTGTTGTTTTCAGTGGAATAACCACTGTGCTTTCACCAGGGACCGTATTGTGTTTCGCACAACAAGCTGAAATCGGGCTGCATCCTGTGTCACTTCCTGTTGCCGTTAGAGAGATGTTGATTAGAGTTGTTGTTGTGGTTATTGTCGCGGGCGCTAACTCTGTTTGAAATGGCACTCAGTTCTTCAAAAGGCTGTGGTTTAAAGAGAATCTCCTCGACGCCTCCTCTAAACCCATTGGAGGAGAAGGTCAGAGGGGTGGAACCTCTGGCTTTCTCATCCAATGGGTTTTGAGAAGGAGGTGAGAGAAGACAGACCGAGGAATTGAGATTGTCCCGTAGGGAATAGGGTACCGTTTGGGACACATCCTCTGCCTGTCTATGGTTTGTGGAGTTTTTGTGTCTTGGGAAATGTGTCTGAGGTCAATCACACACATGTTATTTTAATAATGTATGTAGTATTGTTTTCAAAGGCGTTATTGATATGAGTACAAAACACATTATTTTCTAATAATGTTCTTTCACATTTGATTTAGTTGGTAACAATAGTGTAGTGTGTGTGTGTGTTAACAAATCCCTCTCTCCCTCCCTCCAAGGCTACGGTACTACCGGTTACTCTAATGATATGACCGGTAACGGGGCTGGTAGTAACGGGAAGCTGATGGACCTACTAGACGAGCCGGTACCGGGGGTAGGGACCTACGAAGACTTCAATACCATCGACTGGGTCAGAGAGAAGAGCAAGGACCGCGACCGCCACAGAGAGGTGGTTTCACAGCTTTCTCAATTCATCTTTCATAGGTTCCTCACATCCATCTTCTCAACACTCATTGGACAAGGAAGCCCATGGCCCCTCCCCTCTGATCTTCAATGAGTGCTGGGAAGGAGGCGAGGAGAGAATGAATTGAGGAAGAGACCTTTCATTTTTTTTTAAATTTAAATGACATTTTACCAGGTTAGTCTCACTGAGATTAAAATCTATTTTACAATAGATACCTGGCCAAATAGCAGCACTCGAAGTGTGACACATTCACAACACAAAACAGTTTTAAGAACATCAATTTCATTGAGCAGGCGAGATGCTTTGGGACGGTGTGGTGCATCTAGGTGAAAACATTGACCACCGTAGTTTTAACCCTCGCTATGAACTCATCCGAAGAGACAAGCGTCTGTAATTGAATGTCCTTTTGTAGCTTCTTCCAGCTCGACACGGGCCTTAGACACAGTCAACAAAACACGCAGATAGTTGTCATTTGTCCACTGGATAATATAGGTTAAATGGGAGCTGTCTCATCAGTATGGCATTAGGAATGAAAATGTACCAATGACTTTGTCTCCTAAGAGCTAAGGAAGGCCGGCCTGTGTCATGTTGCCATGGTCACTACAGTAACCGTAGCTGACCTTAGAGGAAATCAGGGTGATGGCCTAATCTACAAGGCCTTTGCATAAGAGGAAAAATGAAAACTGACTCTCTCCCTCTCTTCTCCAGATCACCAGTAAGAGTGAGCAGTCTACCTGGGACCTGCTCCACAGCATCAGTGATGCCTTCTCCGGCTGGCTCCTCATGCTGCTCATAGGACTCTTGTCAGGTGCGTGTGACTCTCTCATCGTCCTATCACTCTTCCTATACAGTAGAATATTCCTCTTTGTTCCACTCTCTTTCTCAAACTCTATCCCCTCTTTCATCTCCCTCTTTTTCTCTATCCCCTCTCGCTCTCTCCTCTCTGTCCTCGCTCTCTCTCCTCTTTGTCCTCGCTCTCTCCTCTCTCTGTCCTCTCTCTGTCCTTGCTCTGTCCTTGCTCTGTCCTCGCTCTGTCCTCGCTCTGTCCTCGCTCTGTCCTCGCTCTGTCCTCGCTCTGTCCTCGCTCTCTCCTCGCTCTGTCCTCGGTCTGTCCTCTGTCTCTCACCTCTGTCCTCTGTCTCTCACCTCTGTCCTCGCTCTCTCTCACCTCTGTCCTCGCTCTCTCTCACCTCTGTCCTCGCTCTCTCTCACCTCTGTCCTCGCTCTCTCTCACCTCTGTCCTCGCTCTCTCTCACCTCTGTCCTCGCTATCTCTCACCTCTGTCCTCGCTCTCTCTCACCTCTGTCCTCGCTCTCTCTCACCTCTGTCCTCGCTCTCTCTCACCTCTGTCCTCGCTCTCTCTCACCTCTGTCCTCGCTCTCTCTCACCTCTGTCCTCGCTCTCTCTCACCTCTGTCCTCGCTCTCTCTCACCTCTGTCCTCGCTCTCTCTCACCTCTGTCCTCGCTCTCTCTCACCTCTGTCCTCGCTCTCTCTCACCTCTGTCCTCGCTCTCTCTCACCTCTGTCCTCGCTCTCTCTCACCTCTGTCCTCGCTCTCTCTCACCTCTGTCCTCGCTCTCTCTCACCTCTCTCTGTCCTCGCTCTCTCTCACCTCTCTCTGTCCTCGCTCTCTCTCACCTCTCTCTGTCCTCGCTCTCTCTCACCTCTCTCTGTCCTCGCTCTCTCTCACCTCTCTCTGTCCTCAATCTGTCCTCCCTCTCTCCTCTCTCCAGGTGCTCTAGCAGGCTGTATAGACATCTCGGCTCACTGGTTAACAGACCTGAAGGAGGGTGTGTGTCTGTCTGGCTTCTGGTTCAACCATGAACACTGCTGCTGGGGCTCTAACCAAACCACCTTTCAAGAGAGGGACAGGTGTCCACAGTGGCAGAGCTGGGCTGAACTGCTGGGTGGTAGCTCAGAGGTGAGGAGGGGGGAGAAGTCAGGAGGGGTGTGTGTGTGTGTAAGCATTTGTCGATCATTGAAAAATAACAATATTTGAGTTTCTACTTTTTTTGTGATGCCATTCACAATGGCTTAGTGAATTTTCAGTTGTGTGTGAGCTCCCTCTGGTGGTTGAGACACCTTACCTGGTGTCTACTCACCATGACCAGATTACAGTACTGTTCAACCCTGTCATTCCTCTGTGTCTCCTGTAGGGGGCAGCAGTGTACATAGTCAACAACCTGATGCTCTGTTTTCTACTGTATCTATACCTAACCCTGTCATTCCTCTGTGTGTCCTGTAGGGGGCAGCAGTGTACATAGTCAACAACCTGATGCTCTGTTTTCTACTTTATCTATACCTAACCCTGTCATTCCTCTGTGTGTCCTGTAGGGGGCAGCAGCGTACATAGTCAACTACCTGATGCTCTGTTTTCTACTTTATCTATACCTAACCCTGTCATTCCTCTGTGTGTCCTGTAGGGGGCAGCAGCGTACATAGTCAACTACTTGATGTTCATGTTGTGCGCTCTACTGTTCTCCTTCCTGGCTGTCATTCTGGTCCGGGCCTTCGCACCTTACGCCTGTGGATCAGGAATACCAGAGGTGAACACAGACATTCAGCCTTTAGCTCAGTGGGCTAACTAACACAGTTTTGGTTCAGACAGACACTGTCAGATATGACACAAGTGTTACAAAAGACTGGAGCTTTTTTTCTGAAAGAATATTTGTTTGTCTCTCCTGGCCTTTTTCAGTCTCGTTGAAGTGCGTCCAATTCTATTGAACCTTTTAGAAATCAGACTCAGTTTTACTTCCGTAAACAAACCCAGAGCGCTGAGACGGCTCAAGGAGATATTTCAGAAAAATACAAAAACATATTAAAAACAATTGGGATACAAAAAAATGGATGCAGATGTGTGATTTACATCACTTGAAGCACAATGATATGTAACAGACCCTTTGAAGTGACTAATACCTCACCAAAAAAAGACATCTTTCTCTTTGAGAACGTACTCTGACATATCAACATGAACATTTTGCTTTGAATTTCAGAAACTCACTTATTTATTTTTTGTACAATTTTCTAAATGTAATCACTACCAGGTGTTTAAAGCCATACCGTGATCGCTCTTGTCTGTATTTTTGAGAAAACAGTCCCAAATGGCATCCTATCCTCTGTAAAAATCCACTAGGACACTGGAATCGAGTGCCGTTTGGGATGCGGCCAGTTTGTTTTGGAGTGAAGACCATATCTGTGTTATTGGGGTCGTCACTGACCTCTTGTCCTTCGAAATTGGGCTAAAACACTTTCAGTTGTAGCCACAACTACTGACACACACACACACTAGCATCATGACGCTGGCAGACACACTGTCCATTAATATGTTTGGCTCACTCATAGAATCAGATCTGTTCCTTGTTTTTTTGGCAGCAGAACACACACACACTCATTTACAGCAAACAAACAAACACACAAACACACACACACACAACGTGCCAAAAAACGACTGCATTTTTATTTCCCTCGTGATATTGGGACAAATGTCACCAAAGCAAAACAATGAATCCCTTCATGATTTGTAATGGATGAATCCAGGCTGTATCACAACCGGCTGTGATTGGGCGTCCCATAGGGCGGCGCACAATTGGCCCAGCGTCGTCTGGGTTTGGCCGGGGTAGGCCGTCATTGTAAATAAGAATTTGTTCTTAACTGACTCGCCTAGTTAAATAAAGGTTACCTTTTTTTTTTATGTCTCAAATTGCACCCCATTCCCTACGTTGTTCCCTATTTATCTGGTCACGAATAGGGTGCCATGTGGGACAGACTCTGTAGGAGAAAGAGACGGTCCCATTGGGAGTTGACTGACATCTCAAACTGAGGTAACAGCAGTGTGAAAGCCTGTCAAAGGTCCCACATGCAAGAGAGATGTTTTAAAACCCATTATTGACACATTGGTACGGTTTTGCAACAATCATACCATTTTTAAAATAGATGACCACATGTTCATCTCCCTCGGAGTGATCCAGTTAGCATGTCTTTGTTCTGCAAACTGTCTGGTTGTGAGTTTTTGGTGAGTTTTTGTTAGTTTGGGTTTTTCACTTAGTTTTCTACCATTTTAAACACAACCAACTGAAACAAGGACCACCTGAATGTGACCAATCATAAGCTTGTTTTCATATTTTGTTGAAAAATGATTTGCTACGGCGTGCCCTAATGAACTTGAACCAAATGTCTTCCTTGCTTCTACAGAAGCCTCACTTGGTTTTCTCCATGACCTCCATACCCTAACCCCCTCTCCCCTCTCGTGTCTCCCCAGATAAAGACCATCCTCTCTGGGTTCATCATTAGAGGCTACCTGGGGAAATGGACCCTAATCATCAAGACAATTACCCTGGTCCTGGCTGTCTCTTCTGGTACTGCTCTCACACTCCCTCTTTCTCTCAAGTGCTTTCTCTATCGCTTTCTCTATCGCTTTCTCTATCGCTTTCTCTATCGCTCTCTCTATCGCTTCCTCTATCGCTCTCTCTATCGCTTCCTCTATCGCTCTCTCTATCGCTTCCTCTATCGCTCTCTCTCGCTTCCTCTATCGCTCTCTCTCGCTTCCTCTATCGCTCTCTCTCGCTTCCTCTATCGCTCTCTCTCGCTTCCTCTATCGCTCTCTCTCGCTTCCTCTATCGCTCTCTCTCGCTTCCTCTATCGCTCTCTCTCGCTTCCTCTATCGCTCTCTCTCGCTTCCTCTATCGCTCTCTCTCGCTTCCTCTATCGCTCTCTCTCGCTTCCTCTATCGCTCTCTCTCGCTTTCGCTCTCGCTTCCTCTATCGCTCTCTCTCGCTTTCGCTCTCGCTTCCTCTATCGCTCTCTCTCGCTTCCTCTATCGCTCTCTCTCGCTTCCTCTATCGCTCTCTCTCGCTTCCTCTATCGCTCTCTCTCGCTTCCTCTATCGCTCTCTCTCGCTTCCTCTATCGCTCTCTCTCGCTTCCTCTATCGCTCTCTCTCGCTTCCTCTATCGCTCTCTCTCGCTTCCTCTATCGCTCTCTCTCGCTTCCTCTATCGCTCTCTCTCGCTTCCTCTATCGCTCTCTCTCGCTTCCTCTATCGCTCTCTCTCGCTTCCTCTATCGCTCTCTCTCGCTTCCTCTCTCGCTTTCTCTATCGCTCTCTCTCTCTCGCTTTCTCTATCGCTTCCTCTATCGCTCTCTCTCTCTCTCGCTTTTTCTATCGCTCTCTCTATCACTTCCTCTATCGCTTCCTCTATCGCTCTCTCTCTCTCTCGCTTTTTCTATCGCTCTCTCTATCACTTCCTCTATCGCTCTCTCTCGCTTCCTCTATCGCTCTCTCTCGCTTCCTCTATCGCTCTCTCTCGCTTCCTCTATCGCTCTCTCTCGCTTCCTCTATCGCTCTCTCTCGCTTCCTCTATCGCTCTCTCTCGCTTCCTCTATCGCTCTCTCTCGCTTTCGCTCTCGCTTCCTCTATCGCTCTCTCTCGCTTCCTCTATCGCTCTCTCTCGCTTCCTCTATCGCTCTCTCTCGCTTCCTCTATCGCTCTCTCTCGCTTCCTCTATCGCTCTCTCTCGCTTCCTCTATCGCTCTCTCTCGCTTCCTCTATCGCTCTCTCTCGCTTCCTCTATCGCTCTCGCTCGCTTCCTCTATCGCTCTCTCGCTTCCTCTATCGCTCTCTCTCGCTTCCTCTCTCGCTTTCTCTATCGCTCTCTCTCTCTCGCTTTCTCTATCGCTTCCTCTATCGCTCTCTCTCTCTCTCGCTTTTTCTATCGCTCTCTCTATCACTTCCTCTATCGCTCTCTCTCTCTCTCTAGCTTTCTCGCTCGCTGTCGCTCTCTCTCTCGCTTCCTCTATCGCTCTCTCTCGCTTTCTCTCTCGCTCTCACTCTCTCGCTCTCGCTTCCTCTATCGCTTCCTCTATCGCTCGCTTCCTCTATCGCTTCCTCTATCGCTCTCTCTATCACTTCCTCTATCGCTCTCTCTATCACTTCCTCTATCGCTCTCTCTCTCGCTTTCGCTCTCGCTCTCGCTCTCTCGCTCTCGCTCGCTCTCGCTCGCTCTCTCTCGCTCTCTCTCGCTCTCTCTCGCTCTCTCTCGCTCTCTCTCGCTCTCTCTCGCTCTCTCTCGCTCTCTCTCGCTTTCTCTATCGCGCTCTCTCGCTTTCTCTATCGCGCTCTCTCGCTTTCTCTATCGCGCTCTCTCGCTTTCTCTATCGCGCTCTCTCGCTTTCTCTATCGCGCTCTCTCGCTTTCTCTATCGCGCTCTCTCGCTTTCTCTATCGCGCTCTCTCGCTTTCTCTATCGCGCTCTCTCGCTTTCTCTATCGCGCTCTCTCGCTTTCTCTATCGCGCTCTCTCGCTTTCTCTATCGCGCTCTCTCGCTTTTTCTATCGCGCTCTCTCTCTCGCTTTCTCTCTCGCTTTTTCTATCGCGCTCTCTCTCTCGCTTTCGCTCTCGCTTTCTCTCTCGCTCTCTCGCTTTCTCTCGCTCTCTCTCGCTCTCTCTCGCTCTCTCTCGCTCTCTCTCGCTCTCGCTCTCTCTCTCTCGCTTTCTCTCTCTCGCTTTCTCTGTCGCTCTCTCTCGCTCTCTCTCTCTCGCTTTCTCTGTCGCTCTCTCTCTCGCTCTCTCTATCGCTCTCTCTATCGCTTTCTGTCGCTCTCTCGCGTTCTGTCTTTCTGTCTCTACAGGCTCTACATAAACATTGACTTGTCTTTCTGTCTCTACAGGTCTCAGTCTTGGCAAGGAAGGACCCCTGGTCCATGTAGCATGTTGCTGTGCCAACATCCTCTGTCATCTGTTCACAAAGTACCGACAGAACGAAGCAAAACGACGAGAGGTGAGAGAAGAGAAAGACGGATGTTTGAATCATCTCAGTAGAGGTGGAATAGATAATTGTTCATTTTGTTAGAATCATGGTTGCATCTCAATACTGTGCAGAGGCCTCCTCTTATTGTCTCCATTACCTTCATCTGAATCTTTTGTGTTAGTATATAGTGATCTACCCATCTGTCCTAGGTGTTATCTGCAGCCGCAGCAGTGGGCGTGTCTGTGGCCTTTGGCGCACCTATAGGAGGAGTGCTGTTCAGTCTGGAGGAGGTAAGGGAACCCATGTCCAACTCTTAACCTGAATTAGAAAATTAAAACAATCAGGTATAATGTTACTTTTTCTTCACCAATGTTATTGTGGAGCTATAAACTTGTGCGTAAGAGACTTGAACAAAGGCTTACTACTGCGTGAAACTAGTCCTTTTGACCGTGAAGGAGACTTCCTTCTCTCTTCTCCCTCTGCCCAGGTGAGCTACTACTTTCCTCTGAAGACTCTGTGGAGGTCGTTCTTCGCTGCGTTGGTGGCAGCCTTCACTCTCCGCTCCATCAACCCGTTCGGTAACAGCCGACTGGTCCTGTTCTACGTAGAGTTCCATACCCCCTGGCACATGGTGGAGCTGGTCCCGTTCATCCTGCTGGGCATCTTCGGTGGCCTCTGGGGGGCGCTCTTCATCAGGGCTAATATCGCCTGGTGCAGAAGACGTGAGTAGGAGGGAGGGATGAGAGAGAGACTACTTCTAATGAATGAGCCTGTCTGTTTCTCTCCTGTTCCAGTTTTGATTGACTAACTGATTGAATGATTTATTAATTGTCACAATAATGACGTGATGGACTTCCTCCTTTCCTCAGGTAAGACCACTCGTCTGGGCCACTACCCGGTGCTGGAGGTCTTGGTGGTAACTGGAATCACAGCCCTCCTCTCCTTCCCTAACAGTTACACCAGGATGAGTGGGTCAGAACTGATCTCAGAACTGTTTAATGACTGTTCTCTACTGGATTCCTCACAGCTGTGTGACTACAACAGCTCTGAGAACAGGTACTAACTGGTGGAGGGAGTGTGTGTTTTAAATGTTGTCAACTAATATTTACTTTATTATTTAATTCCTTCAGGTCTGACTCTGGTGTGTTTACTGCCAGCCTCGCTGATAGGGCGTTCAGTAACACACTCCCTGATAGGCCAGCTGGACCAGGTGTGTACACAGCGCTATGGCAACTGGCTCTGGCCCTCTTCTTCAAGATGCTGGTCACTGTGGTTACCTTCGGCATGAAGGTAGGTGTGGGATAGGTGGGTTGTGTGATGATGATGATTTAAAAAAAAAAATAATCTTGTTTTACTTATATATTTATTTATTTTACCCCCTTTTTTCCCCAAATTCGTGGTGTCCAATTGTTAGTAGTTATCTTGTCTCATCGCTACAACTCCCGTACGGGGTTGGAAGAGACGAAGGTTGAAAGTCATGCGTCCTCCGAAACACAACCCAACCAAGTTACTGCTTCTTAACACAGCGCGCCTCCAACCCGGAAGCCAGCCGCACCAATGTGTCGGAGGAAACACCTGGTGACCTTGGTTAGCGTGCACTGCGCCCGGCCCTCCACAGGAGTCGCAGGTGCGCGATGAGACGAGGATATCTGTCGCGACAGAGCCTGGGTTCGAACCCAGAGTCTCTGGTGGCCTTAGACCACTGCGCCATCCGGGAGGCCCGGTTTACATATTTTTGATCAAATTGATCTGTGATATATTCTCTAATAACCTTGTCCGAGCCAGAACGGCCCATAGGCCCATAGGGTAGGAGCCCATCTCCTGTTTCTGTAGTGAGGCAGCTTGTTGTACAAGTACACCCCGTGGCTAGGACACTAGTAACAGCAAGAAGGACAATCATTATTTGACAATTGGTTCCATGCTCATCTCTCCAGGTCCCTTCCGGTCTCTTCATCCCCAGTATGGCTGTAGGGGCGATAGCAGGCAGACTGCTGGGAGTTGCCATGGAACAGATGGCGTTGAACCATCATGACTGGCTCATCGTCAAGGGCTGGTGCTCATCAGGGGCGGACTGTATCACACCAGGGCTCTACGCTATGGTGGGGGCGGCTGCATGTCTAGGTGAGGAGGTCACTACAGTACTATGGTGGGGTTGATGTATGTCTAGGTGAGGAGGTCACTACAGTACTGTGGTGGGGTTGATGTATGTCTGGGTGAGGAGGTCACTAGACCACTACGGTGGGGTTAGACCACTACGTTGGGGTTAGACCACTACGTTGGGGTTAGACCACTACGTTGGGGTTAGACCACTACGGTGGGGTTAGACCACTACGGTGGGGTTGCTGTATGTCTGGGTGAGGAGGTCACTAGACCACTACGGTGGGGTCAGACCACTACGGTGGGGTTAGACCACTACAGTGGGGTTGCTGTATGTCTGGGGTTTATCTTAGCGGTTCAAATCACACTTCTATAGTGCTTCTTTTTGGTATGTCGTCGTCAGAAGTGTCTTCACTAACTTGTCCCCCAAGATACTATCCCATCCCTCTCTCCTTCCCCGTCTTTGACGAATACCGTCTCCTTCCCCGTCTGACGAATACCGTCTCCCTCTCCGTCTGACGAATACCGTCTCCCTCTCCGTCTGACGAATACCGTCTCCCTCTCCGTCTGACGAATACCGTCTCCCTCTCCGTCTGACGAATACCGTCTCCCTCTCCGTCTGACGAATACCGTCTCCCTCTCCGTCTGACGAATACCGTCTCCCTCTCCGTCTGACGAATACCGTCTCCCTCTCCGTCTGACGAATACCGTCTCCCTCTCCGTCTGACGAATACCGTTTCCCTCCCCGTCTGACGAATACAGTCTCCCTCCCCGTCTGACGAATACCGTCTCCCTCCCCGTCTGACGAATACCGTCTCCCTCCCCGTCTGACGAATACCGTCTCCCTCTCCGTCTGACGAATACCGTCTCCCTCTCCGTCTGACGAATACCGTCTCCCTCTCCGTCTGACGAATACCGTCTCCCTCTCCGTCTGACGAATACCGTCTCCCTCTCCGTCTGACGAATACCGTCTCCCTCTCCGTCTGACGAATACCGTCTCCCTCTCCGTCTGACGAATACCGTCTCCCTCTCCGTCTGACGAATACCGTCTCCCTCTCCGTCTGACGAATACCGTCTCCCTCTCCGTCTGACGAATACCGTCTCCCTCTCCGTCTGACGAATACCGTCTCCCTCTCCGTCTGACGAATACCGTCTCCCTCTCCGTCTGACGAATACCGTCTCCCTCTCCGTCTGACGAATACCGTCTCCCTCTCCGTCTGACGAATACCGTCTCCCTCTCCGTCTGACGAATACCGTCTCCCTCCCCGTCTGACGAATACCGTCTCCCTCCCCGTCTGACGAATACCGTCTCCCTCCCCGTCTGACGA